>NC_141158.1:52025000-52330227 GCF_053477565.2 Lygodium microphyllum | reverse complement strand
CCGATTCATGCCGTTTTAGGGGACCGGAATGGGACTATATCCTATGGGTAGAGAGGTTGAGTAGTGCATCCCTCTCCTTTCCCATTCTCTTTGAACCAAGTGCAGCATGGGTCTACTTTGGCTTGGGCATCTCTGTGTAAAGTAGGATATCTAAGACCCAACGCTAGAATCCTGTTAGGAGACCTTGTCTACTAGGAGCCCTGATCTCAAGTTGATCCGAGTGGGTTCAACCGCGAACGTTCTGACTCGAGAAACCCTAGGCAACAAAGCCCGTAACATTCCATAGGAGTGCCGGACATCGTCACTTAGACTCTTGATGGACCGCTAAAAACATGCCTGGACACTGGCATGTTACATATATTGTGGTATTTAAGTTGAATACTACTATCCTAAATTTTTGGCATGAATTATTTGATTAGAGGGTTTAACACGATGCATATGCTTCTCTACAATATGTAGATGCTTAATGTATCTACATGTTGTATATACTTCAAGCATCTACAACATGTAGATGCTCAAAGTATATGAAGAGCCCACTTTAGGGTAATTTTAGGATAGCATAAATGCGATACTTTGTTGTTGTGAATACTAGTAAAATATGGTGAACTCATGTAAGGATTTCATTGGATTCTACACTTACCATTACTTGGTATCATAGCTGGTAGATGATAACTATTATCTCTTATAATTTTTCTTGCTTTGGATATGAGATTTGAAGCGTATGTGACGGCATAAGGTCTATGTACACTAGAGTGTTGTACTACAATAGGGTTATCTTTGAGTTCTCATCTTAGAGCTTTTGGGCAATCGTCCCAACAAAGGGTCTTGCACTGGTACATTGAGTACATGAATTGGACTTGCTTTGTTCATATGAATCAAAGGGCTTTGTGACAACTTCAATTGGAATTTCTTTATTCTCAAATTGGTTCAATATTCTCTTTTCTTATTCTTTTATAAACCCACTCTTTGCATACTTGTCTCTTAAACCCCCATGATTAAGGCCTTTGACATTTGATGAACCATACATGAAGGTGATCAAAGGGTTTAAGATGGGTGTGATGGATCAAATTAAGGTTATTCTACAGAAGCAGGTGATGAGATGAAGCAATTCATTTAGATTTTGAATATAAATTTGCAGTCATAGTACCGATAACAATTGTTACATCAACAAATGATGTAGGCTTTTGCAAAATTGGAATCTATAATTGTTAATACTTTGTAGGTTGTGAAAAATGAATTGGAACTATTTAACTGGTGTAATATTTTGGCTTATGATTTTGGAAAAAAATATAAGACTATACACAAAAACATCAAGCCAATTGCTATGACACTATCACCTAACAATGATGGGATGTATAAGTCAATATATAAATAGCTAAGTTTGAGAGATCCAAAGGGTATTGGGCATAAGTTTAATATTGACATAGATAAAATAATAAATAAATTGTAAATAGTGATGGATAAGGCTTGGATAGTAGATAGAAGCTTTTTAGGTGTTATGTTTCAACTTTAGAAGTGTTCTTGGAAGAAATATATATAGGGGAATGGCTAAAAATAAGGCAATATCTCAACACACTATCCAACAGAGATGAATGGTATAAAGAGGAATACAAAAGAATTAAAAGAAAAGCATATATATATTTTTTGAAAGATGGATATCTTGGAAACATTTGAAGAAGAATAAAGGGGCTCTATTGCGAGTCATAAGTGATAGAGCTACACAATTATAAGTAATAAAGGAATTTCATGAGAGTCTATGAGCTAGCCATAGAGGTGTTTGGGGTGCATTTTAGAAGATTAATTAAAGGTATTAATGTGAGGGAATGTATAAGGATCTTTTACACTTTGTGGAATCATGTAATACCTATCAAATGTATTCAATAGTAAAACATAGAGATGAACGATAGCCAATCTATCCTTTGTCTCTTCATTATAATTGGGAGGTTGATTTGATCACCATATCTATAGTACTTTGATAGATGAGATAACTCATACTTGCATGTGAGGATTTTCTTAATCAAGTGGAAGTGAGAGCTCTACACACTAAGACAATGCAATCAATATGTAAATTTCTCTTGTAAGAGGTATTAGCAAGATTACAACTTACAAAGGGGAATTGGATGCATATGAGGCTTGTGTGTCTTCTCTGAATCATGAATTAAGCGTGAATTTACTTCAACATATAATCAAGAGGATAATGGGAAGAGCGAGAGGGGCCATCTACCTATCTCATCAAGGCATTGGCAAAGTCATGTAGAGGCAAAGTAAAGAAGTGATCACAACTATTACCATATGCATTATCAGCTAATCAGATGAATCATAGTATAATGAGTGTATATATGCCTACTAAATCGATGTATGGATTAAAGCCTATTATACCTATTGAAGAGGTGACTATCACATGGAGTGTGTTGCCTTGGAAAAGAGTTGAGTAGAGAAGAACTACTTGCTCTATGCTTTGACAAATTAGAGAGGAAGCCACAAAACATTGAGATAGTAGTTACAATATTGAGAGCAATAAGGAATTACAATAAGAAAAGATTTGATAAGAAGTATAGAATCAAGATAAGGGCGATATAGGAAGGAGATTGGTACTAGTTTGTGAGAGCAATTTAGATAACTAGCATAGCACTATTTGAAAGATCACAAAATTGGTTCGTATGTCATAAGATATGTACATGATAATGCTACCTAATCTCTCAATGAATTGGATGGGGAAACATTAAGGATTCCAATTGCAAGGAAGTGAATCAAAGTCCTCAAGAGACATAAGTTTGATGTTTATGAGGTAGAAGGGCTAGATACAAGTACTTGCCAATATAATGTTGAGGGGAGGAGGATGAGTGTGACATTAAGATGGATGAACAAGGCTTTAAACTTGCAAAAGAATTATAGTCTGGCACATGCCAAAGGATGTGCAAGTTTGGAGGGGGTGGATAGCAATGTATTCTTTGCTATTAAAAATAACAATAACACAAGACTAAACTCGTGTATTAAGACCCATATAAGGATTTCCTTGGATTTTGGGCTTATCATTACTTGGTATCATATTTGATAGATGGTAGCTACTATATTCTATAGGTTTTCTTGCTTTGGATATGATATTTGAAGCATAAGTGATTGCATAAGACCTATGTACAACAAAGTGTCATCCTATAATAGGGTTATCTTTGAGTTCTCATCTCAAAGCTTTTGGGCAATTGTCCCAACATAGGGTATTGTGCTCGTACATTGAGTGCATGAATTTGACTCGCTTTGTGGTGCATCATATGAATCAAGGGGCTTTGCGATAGCTTCAATTATAGTTTTTTAGTTCTCAAATTGATTCAATCTTATCTTTTCTTATTCTTTTCTGATCCCACTCTCTGTATCCTTCTTTTTTAAACCCCCATAGTTAAGGCCTTTGACTTAATATCCCTGGACAACAACACCCTTGATGGGGGTCCGTGGGCGGCTTGAGGGTAAAGAAAATATTCCTTAGTGGACTAGGAACAATTCATAATATGGTTGGATAGGCCAACCAAACTACTTCTCATGCTACAAAAGGAAGTCCAAAGCCATTATCAACCTTTCTTTCACTCGAATAGATTTTTTTAGCTAACCATAAGCTTTTGACCTATCATCTATCTAGATCTCCATGTAAGCTTCACTATCAAAGCACCTTGGTGGACAAAGTCATCTTTATATCAATTTATTTGAAATTAAAGAAGTTTTGGTTTTTCTCACATTTGCTATGTATTCTCTACTTCCTAGATTTAATTGGCTATGCCACATGATTTTTTACATGGTATCACAGCTCATGCGGCTCTAAGGAGTCAAAGAGTACACAATAGATAAAGGCTTCAACAATGAAAAGGAGCAATATTTTCTAGGACATCAAGTAGCAGTGCTATTGTACTAGTAGTTCAAGCATTGAGGATTCATCCACCAACCTTCAGCGAAGGCAAGTTAGATGGTACAAACTGCACTTTGTAGAAGTTTAAATTTATAACTATCCTTGATTCTTATGAGATTCTAGAGATGGTTCTAGGGAATGATCTGGAACCACAACCCACCCATGACCCATCAAATTTGAGTGTTATGATTTCTCCAAATGTAGATCTTCTACAAGCTTGGAAACGAAGGAACATTGATGCATTGTGTGCCTTAGTTACAAGCTGTTTTGATAATGTTTTGACATTGATTTAACATAGAACCAAGGCATCTGAGGCTTGGAACATACTGAGAAGTTAGTACAAAATGCAAAACCAAACAAGGATTTGGAACTTGGAGAATCAACTGGTAACTGAGAAGTTTGTTGAAGAAGAGATAGTTGAAGTGTTTATCACTCAGATCGAGAATCTATGTGACCAAATGGTTGGTGTGGGGATACATACTCAAGTGACCTCAATCTTTAATGTTTGAGGAGCTTTGTGTACTATTAACAGAGGAGGAACTGTGACTTAAATCCCAAGAAGATAGCAATAGTGAAGAAGTTGCATTTTTTCAATATAAACAACAAAGGTGGTTCCTCTACTAATGGTGACAGAAATAAGAAGGGTAGTTGAAAAAGTTTCAAGGAGAGTGCTTCTACTACAAGAAGAAAGGACATGAAATTGCAAATTCGTGTGTCAAGAAGATAGATAAAAATAATGGCACCCAAAAAACTAAAGGGAAGGAGATAAGTAATACAATTGAAGCAAAGTTGGAGTTATTTATGGTGACCATTGAGGAAGTATATTTCTTAGTTCAAGAAGTATCTACCATTGACTAATGGGTATTGGATAATACCATCTCCCATCACATGATCGATAAGAAAGCTCAATACAATTCTATAAAACCTCTATAATAATCCATCATTTTCATGGTTGGGAATGATATAAATGCCTCCTTGATGAGGGCACATGTACTATTTGCTTTGTTGCTGAAAATGATGAAATAAAAAAGGTTTCAAATGTGTTGTAAGATAAATCTTTTATTAGTTGCTTCCATAATTAATCTTGGTCATGACATGAGGTTTACTAAGTCGCAAGAATTATTGATAGTATTGGCAAAGTTGTTAGCAAAGGAGAAAGAAGAGACAACATGTATTAGCTAACTACTCCTAGAATCCCACTGTTGGTGTGAGCATGAGTAAACTTTAGCATGCAAGGTTTGATCACATTGGATTTAAAGTGTTAAAGGAGATACATAAGCAAGGTATGGTTTCTCACCTAAACAAAAATGAAAGAACCATGTGAAACTTGTATGATGGGGCAAGCAACAGAGAAAGGAACTTCCATTAGAAATAACAATAGAGTGAAGGCTCCTCTAGAGTTAGTACACACTTACTTGTGCAATGAAATTCCTATACAAGCCTTGGGGAGATTTTTTAATTTTATGTTGATCGTCAATGTTTACAATAGGAAAATTTTGTGAGAGTGTGCAACAAAGAAGTGCACAAATGGAAAGACAAAGGAAGAGAGAGACATCATGAAGAAGAGGGAAGAAATCTACAAAGATAAATGTTGAATACACAACAATGTGGACTGATCAGTCCCTACACAAGCCCAAGGTATCAGTGAGGGCACCATCTTAGGCTAAGAATGATGATGGCAGCAACATTGGAGATGAGGTATGCAAATCAACAATGTGTAAAATAATGAATCTACCAAGTATGAGGAGCTAGCTAGGGATAGTTGAAGACCTACACATCTAGGCGATTATTGTTCGGGGCCAAAATATCACCAAGTTGGTAATAAAATACTGCCAACTCCAATAAATGTAGTCCATTGCACTAGTATGTACTACAAAAATAATGACATGGCAATATGGATATTGATGTGGTAGTACAAATGCTTACATGGTAGTTTTAGTGTAATAGGGGGTATCAAATTTATTGGAAAACCTAGAATACACACATGAAAAGTACACTAAATTGTCAGAGTTCATATGTCTCCATCAGACTTTGACACAACCTCACAACTAGGAGATGACAAACTAACAAGTCCTAAGATAGGCAAGCTAACATCCCCTCTCAAATCTTAGGAATGTCAACAATCTCATGTGATGAAGTATGTTAGCCTTGGGAAAAGGCTTCATGAAGAGATATGATGCATTGTCCTCCATGGGACAATAGGCCATTGATAACTTGAAATCTACAATCTTCTCTCAAACATAATGTCATTGAACCTCGATGTGTTTCATATGAGCATGAAACACAAGATCCTTAGCTAGAGCTAGGGCACTTTGGTTGTCTACACATAGTTGAGTGGATCATGTCTGGGGAAAGCCAATCTCCACCAACATACAATGGAGCCACACTACCTCCATAGTACTCAAACAAAGAGCATGGTACTCTACCATTGTAGAAGAAAGTGTCATAGTAAGTATCTTCTCGTAGCTCCACGAGATAGCTTTTGATCCAACGGAGAAAGCAAAATCTGTAGTGGACCATCACAAATCTGTGTCACCTAATGGAGTCAATATTCCTTCCAAGTTTGTCTTGTCCACATAGACATATGCCTCACATCCAAATATGCAAAAGCGGTATGGAAGACTTTTTCTAAAAGCAAGTCTCATAAGGAGACATATCTTGTAGTACCAAAGTAGGGGACATGTTGTGGATATATTGATACCAAGAGGCATATTTCATGGTGGATTCTATGAGGTTTTGTGGTGGATTCCTTAAAATTATATTAATTTGCCGAGGCTCGTACACAATGTGGATTCCTTGTGCAAAAAGTTGATGGAGACGTCTGTTCTTTTTGGGCGTCACATTAATTTAATGTGCAAATGGGTGATTCCATAGCAGGTGATTCCGCAAAATACATATTTAAATTAATGGACGTTTATGAGTTTAGAGTGTGCACTCGTATTAAATTAAGGTTAGGATAAAGTTCCAACCTATTTATTTATTTTGTAGCTGTGTGTGTCTTAGGCATGGCGCCAATATTTATTTTTATGTGCTTATTTATTGAAGCACTTGACATATATTTATTATTTTGTATGCGCATGGATGCATGATTTAAATATTCATTATTGCTCTCATTGTATTTGGGCAGAGCCTGACTCTTGGGACGCCCAACCACTTTATTCTTTATTTGGACAAAAGAAAACACAAAAGCTAAAGCATGCTAATTGTAAATTTGGGCTATTTTTGAGCTTGAAGATGAATAAAATATTAAATACATGCTTTGTGGAGTGCTCACACAAGGCATGGGGGGAGATTGTACCCAATTGGTCTTTTTGCTTGATATTGTGCAAGCCTATTCTCTTGTTTTTTGTGCAAAAATAGAGTCCTTTTGTTCTTGGGGACCTTCTGATGCTTGCTACGTACACATCCAACATCCGATTTGCATACTAGTGGTATCAAAGCATTGCTATGGTGGGCTTTTGTCTGCAAAAGCATTGATTGTCCTACTACTTGGGAGACTTTTCAAAAGAATTTTTTGCATAATTTTCTTCAACCTCAATTCCATGAAAAAGCAATCAAACAGTGGGATCTTCTGCAACAAAGAGATCGTGAGCCTATTTCACAATATACCGAGTGTTTTTGGAATGCTTTATTGCAACTTCGAATGCTCGCAAATGTACTTGAGGCGACCCATAAGCGCAAGTTTATGTCTGGTTTGCTTGGTCACTTCTATGTGGAAGTGAACATGTTCAAGCCAGCGACTCTTGAGGATGCGATTTCCTTGTCCCATGATACTGAAGATAAAATTCACGGACGAGAGAAGCGACCACAATAATTCTTAAACAATGGTAACTTTGGTACAAAGCAATTCAATTCTAACTTTTGAAGATTCAATCAAAACCGCTTTGTTCCATCTTCATTCCATAAATCTTGGACACGACCCCCTGCTTTACCATCAAACACAAATCCAAATCCTAAGCCATCTTTCCAGCCAAATCCCAACATTCCTAAACTTCCTGCTATAACCAATAATGTTTCTAAAGCCAAATCCATAGTCTGCTCTATAAGTGCCATCAACCTGAATTTTCAATCCAAGAAGCCAACTATTCACATCAATGGAGGGGAGCTTCAAGATCTACCCCGAGACCTACGGTCCACTTATTGCTCAAGTGTTTCGAACTGAGCGGCCATGGCTACCTCTCACATAACCGACGTGCAATGCCTACCTTATGGGTGTAGTGAGCTTACCTTGATGTTGGATTGAGTACCCTCCTCTTTCTTGCACACCGGTAGCTCCATGATCCTTGAGGCAAGCTCAAGCAACCTCAATCCCTCTCCCATGAGCTTCATCCTCCATAGCCATGCGCGAGACAAGAGAAGAGAGGAGAGGAGGAGAAGATGAAGAGAGAAGAGGGAGAGCTTCTTCTCCAAGATCCCTCACTCTCACACAATCACTCCCTCACTCCCTCACACTCTCTCAATCCCTCTCTCAAGCACAAGCAAGAAGGAAAGAAACAAGAGAAGAAGAAGAAGCAGCTTTAGCCACACACAAGAATGAGCTTCCCATTCACTTTTCAACTTTATATACATGCCCTATTTTTCATGGGCGGTCATCCCCCTTTTTTACATGGCCGCCCATTAGCTTAGGCCCATTTTCTCATTTCCCACCGTTCTAGTATATCCTATCCCCAACTAATGCATACAATTTGCACTGGAGTGAGCCTGGCACTCTTTTACAAGGTTTTGGAAGTGTTTTCGCACTTAATGGTGCACTTTTTATTCTTTTACTCTCCTTGGGCGACTCTAAGACTTCTTGAGGATCGTGCCCGTGCGTTTAATTTTTTCCCGGGTCTAGTTGCCAGTTAAGGCACCTTTTCCTTCTTTTCTCTTTTTCCATTTCCCGCTCCTCTGTGCTGCGGTAAACATTACCCCCCTCCTAGCCAAGTGCCAGTCCCATGGCACTGTGGTGGGAAGTAGTGGGATAGATGATGCTATTGCTAGGTGGAACTGCTGGATAGATGACACTGATGCTTGTGAATGAGAGGTGATGGAGTTTGATGACGATGACCAGGAGAGGTTCCGGCGTGCTTTAGGCTTCATGAAGATACTCGGCATCCTTCACACTGTTATGGCGCCCCTTATGTAGCCGGTCGTCTTTTGAGTATCCGAAACGCTTGAAGCAATAAGCAATCCCTTAGGAGGATGGTATTGGAGGGATTTATTCTGGAGAAACCCCCCGAATGCTATTTGCCTTGAAAAGCCATGGCCTTGGCTGAAAATCCTTGTCTTTGAGTAGAGGGTCTTCAGTTTTGAGTTGAAGGTCTTCAAGCTTGTGGAATCAATAAGCGATGAGGTTCCAAGATCTATGCCAATGGCAGCTCCATCACTAGGTTTTCCTTCTGCTTGATTTGGTTCAGTCATAGCAGCCAAATCAGTAGGCGGATGATTGGCAACATGAAATCTGTTGAGCCATTTAAACGTTGGCAGGCAAAGCTCCTGAAGTTGCAATAATGGGCATGTCCGACTCATGGAAAAATTCCTTGTCATTGGAGGATGTAGTAGATGATCTTCTTCAACCAAGCAGCCAGTTCTTGAAACACGAACATAACCTGCAAGAAAAGTGGTGCACTTCCTAGGGGGTATGTCGGTCTCACTGTGTAGTGCATGGTGCCCGTGCCAATGGAACTAGGAGATGGGTCTAACCTTGGGCAAGCCCTTGGTAATGTCCCACACTTGAGGACCCAGTTCGTGCGGCATTGGAGGTGCGGTGCAAAACTTAGGGTGATAGGTCTGAAAGTCCTGCCCTTGATGTGCCCTAAGTGTGAAGTGGGGGAGGGGCTAGAGAGGACTCTAGATGCAGTGAGAGTGGTGCACAATAATAGTGAACGAAGACTGCAAGCACATGTGAAGTGTCCTCCCTGTCAACCTGCTTAGTAGTGAATTCATTTTTGTTTTTTGTTTTTTGTTTTTTGTTTTTGTTTTTTTTTTAGTGGGAGAGAGTACATTTGGCAAGGTACATGGCACCGATTTAGTCACAGGGCAGTCGCAGGCATTGTGATAAGAACACGCGACTTTGTAGGTACTCTTTAATACTGGCTTTAGCTCTTAGAGGAGTGGTGGACAAGAAGGGGTCATTACACCTTGCAAAGCGGGTGCCACTCATATTTTCTAAGAGCTCTAGACAAAAGGCAGGGAGGAGAGTAGCGCGCATCATCAACCTAGTCATGGCTCTACTATCTATTCCTAGGTTAATATAAAAAAAGAGTGGGGGGAGATGGGCTTCCTCTACTGCACGTTTCTGGAGTAGCAGAAATTTGATAAGTCAGAGGTAATTACAAGTGGTAAAAAATGCTGGATCAGGGTAGGAAGAAAAGTCTACAAGAAAACGATTTATGGAGGGAAGTATGTCTTCTACCCTAAACACTAAGCACTCCTCAGGGCTCCTAGCATTTACATTATATATTTTTGAGAAGTCAAAATCCCCATGTAAATCTCTATCATAGTCCACTCCATGCCTACGGGGGTAGGGCATGTATATGGGATCGTTATGCTCTTCGGGGAGTGAACTACAAAATGCGGTCCATGCATCAAAATTGGTGTCCCAAATCCTTCTTCGCTATTTCGGCTGTGCCTCGTAGCCTTGGACTGTTTTGGGAACTAGATTGACCTTGTCTTCCTAGTACTCTTGTGGCTCTTGTCTCCACCTAGTCATTATCATACTTCTTTCTTCCATCCATCTGTTTGCAAGTTCGTTAGCCAGATCTTTGATCTTGGCTACGACTCCTAGAGGCAGGGCCCGGTCCAGAGAGCATGGGAAAGCAAATGAAAGCTCGAACAGCCTCTTATGTAACTCTCGTTGGCGCCAGATGACCAACTCCTGGGGCCAGTCTACAGGATGTGTATCATTCCTCAGTGGCATGGGCTCCTCAGGGAGTTGTCGTGGAAGTGTGCGTGCTCGGCATTGGGCCTCCTCAGCTAACTCTTGTCTTCTTATTCTTGCTGCAACTATATGGTCGGGTAGATCGGCATCTGCAGGTTCCTCCTGTGGGATCTCGGGTTCAGGCGGACTCGGCATCCTTTGCGGCTCTTCGTCATCATCTTGCTCGAAATCCGGACCCTCTTCGACATTTCGCTCAACCACAGGGGAAATGACTAGTGGTGGTGGTGGTGGCTGCTCCTACTCTTGAAAACCTAACTCCTTGAGCTCAACAATGGAAAGGCCCGTACAGCGTAGGTAGTATAATTGTTGCTCTTTGGTGATTCTTGTACTTGTTGGAAGCTTCCGCTCTTGAAGACCGTATCTTAGAGCTCGGGTGGTTAGCTCCAACTTTCTTTTTACCTTTTCCACTGGATCATCACCCTCAGCTTGCATCACGTGGAGCACCGTGTTGAGGAAGGCCTGCCGCTGGGTCTTAGTGGTTATTTCTGCAGCCTCAACCCTAGCTTCAGCAAGCATTCTTTCACATTCTGCCACCGCCAGGCGTTCGGTTAAGTCCCTTATCCTGTCAAAGTTTTTCCTTTCCCACTCCATGGCTCTGTCCTCCATCCTTTTCCTTTGTTCCTCCAGCTGGCTCGCCAGGGTGGTTACTACTTGTTGCTGGTCATTTGATAAAAACCATAACTGGTTTCTTTCTCTTAATTTCTAAGCTAGTTGTTCTTCAACAATCCCTCTTGCTTGATCGACAATGCTGAGCCTGTGGTGCGCCTCGGTCAAGATTTCTGATTTTTCCTGCACCAGCTGCTCTTGGCTTTGGATTTCAGCGACGAGGAGTAGCCTTTTTTGATTGAAGGTCATGGCCATGAGGGCTTCTACGTCTTCCTGGGAGGTCTCCAGCGCATCTTGCAATCTTTGCACTTCATCCTGTAGCCGTTTTGCTTCAGCTGCTGAGACTCCTGGCCCTTCATTCTTCAGGAATTTGATTTCCCTCATTAACCTGTTATGTTCTTCTAGCTCCTACCACGACTGGGGCTCCGTGGCATGTTCTTGTGGAATAGTGGCTTCGCCTTCTTGAACCCCCTGGTAGAGCATTTCCACTTTGGCAACCCTTTGATGTAGATCACTGTATTGCTGCATCAGTAGCTTTAGGTTCCTTTGTTCCGCCACCAGGCTCTGCTCCTCGTCCTCCAGCCTTTGTCTAAGTCGGCTTTCATTGTTTTGGGCTTCCTTCGTTTTTTCTGCTAGCTGGTCCTGCAGGGCCTTTATTTCTCTCCGCCTGTCGGCTTCTTGCCTTGAGACCTCTAGCCTGAGGGCAGCTGATGTCTGCTTTTCTTACTCTAGTTCCAGCAAGGCCACCTTCTTCTCTTCTTTTGGCTTGTCCAGTTGTGTCAGTAACTCAGCTACATATGCGTCATAGTCAGTGTCGGGATGCATGGGGGTATTGGGCGTGATGGTTGATGCCTCCAGTCTTTGTCATTTAGGGTCTTGCCGTGACTCTGCATCTGCGACGGTGGGCCTTTTCAATCTAGTTTCAGGCATGATTTCAGCCACCTTGCTCACTAGCATCTGCACCATGGTCATGAGCTGTGCCGTGTCAAGGGGAGGCGTGGGTTGTGCAGTGGTTGCAATTGTAGTTTCAGCCATTGTCAGCACAAAGGAGGGAGGAAGTGGATGTAGGAGGGACTTGCCCTTGCCTACGACTACTGGAGCTGCTTCCATACTTGCACTGGCTTCGGCTTTATGGTGGGGGATTACGGGTTTGAGTTCTCCGCCCCCATGGGTCTCTTCCAGCGATCTTCGTGTAGCTTCCGCCAATTCGACAAGTTCCTTTAGTCGTTGCTCTTCGGCTTCTTCTCCCGCCCTTCTTTTCCTGTCCTCTTCTGCCTTCTTCGACTCCTCCTCTTTCCTCCTCCTTTCTTCCTCAGCCCTTCGAGACTCTCTTTGAGCCCTTTTGATGTCAGCCCGTTCTTCCTTACTTAATTTCTCTTTCTTCTCCTTCTGTCTCCTGTCACTCTTGTTTTGTTCTTCGGGTTTGCTCGCTCATGGAGGCGGCACCTCTTGCTCTCCCTTGTCACTTATTGTTCTTTCACTTGATTCCCCTCCTTCGTGGTGAGGTGGGCTTTGATGCGCAGCTTCCTCATCGATGATGCCCTCATCCTTTATTGCTTCGTCTATGATGACTGTCAGGATACCCCTGTATCTGATTGTAGCTGCCTTTGACATAGGTTTCTTCCTTGCGGAGCGCGATTGAGGCAGGGGATTCTCCTCCTTCTGGTGCTTCCATCGAAATGAGGAGGGCAGCTGAACTTTGAATGGTTTTTTGTACGAATCCATTCCAGTCTATCTCTTCAGGGACTCCTGCTGCTATGCTTTCCAATAGTGGGACCCCGATCTTGTTCATCAATGCATTGTACCATTGGCCCGAGAAGAGGGTATGGATCATCTTCGCTTGTAATTTCACTGTTGGGTCCGAGATGTCAGCCAAGCTGATTCCATCCACGGTGTGCACCGCTTCTTTCTAGACCCCCAGCATGGTGTAAACATCTTGTCTCGGCCGTCTCTCTTTCTTGGGCACAAGCCCCATGGCCTTTTCTATGATTGTTGCATTGAGGGACACTTCGATTCTTCTTTCCTGCTCCCCTATCCTTACTGTGATAGTGCCACAGTTCCTGCTCTTGTCGAAGTTCCTCAGGAAATCCGCACACGCTGTAATCCACGGCCTGCCCCACCTTTTCCACATACTTGTGGAGGTGGCATCTGTCCACCAAGTCTTTGATCACAGGTTCCTCTAAGATGGGCTCATCTAGATTCAGTGTGTGCTTGAAAGTGAACTGACTGAATCCTCGCATCTCGATGCTGATGCCGAATTTGGTCATCTCTTCTTCAGAGAATGGGAGTTTGCCCCCTTTGTCTTGTCCTGCCATGGTGGTGACCTGTCAACACACCATGCCAACATTAATGCCTAACAATCGGCTTATTTCTAATCCAAACTCAGTTTGAGAGAAAAATGTATGTGCCCAAAATGGGTATACTTTCTTAGAGGCTTGACCATTGCTATTGTTTTACTTTGCAGTATTCTTCCATAGAAACTTACTTAATTATAACAATTTGCTAACTAGATAGCATAACTTTTCATTTTCGCTCTGCTCTTGCTCACATTGCTCGCCCCTCCGTCGGGGATTTTTCAAGGAATCCTTCCTACGATTAGCACAGGAAGGACGAGGTAAGCGCTGTTTCGCATGGGTTGACTTACCTAGCCAATATTCAATCATAGACGCTTAGATTGTATTCGAGTTGGGCATGCCAATCAAGAGTAGATGGTTGGATGGAGACTTGGGAAATGTAGGTCAAAACATCATGGAAGAGATCTCCAGTATTGAGGTGACTAGCAACATGTAATTCCTCTGCGGTGAGGAATCGGTCAATGTAGGGGTGGGCGAGTACATGGTCATCCAAATGCTGATTACAGGTGATGTCCAGACCCTAAATGAGATAGGTGCCACATAAGTGGGGTCATATTCGATGGTTTTAACTACCCTGCATTGCTCAGCATTGGTCATTATTCAACAACCTTTTTTCTCCCATTGGACCCTTAGCGTAAACTACTGCTGCAAGAACGTGGAAGGTGAGCTTGCCATCTGCATGAGCTCTTGCAACTCCTGTTCAAGAGCAGAACGAGGAGGCTTACGATACGAAGTGATAAGTCTTCTGAGGGCAGCTTGATCCTTCGAGATTTCGTCGTTTAATCAGTTCGGCAGTAATTAAAATGTTAGACGAAACTTTCACTACATTTGCTTCAAGCTCTACCCCGAGAACTACGGACCACTTATTGCTCAAGTGTTTTGAACTGAGTAGCCATGGCTACCTCTCACATAGCCGACGCGCAATGCCTACCTTACGGGTGGAGTGAGCTTACCTTGATGCTCGATCGAGTACCCTCCTCTTTCTTGCACACCGGTAGCTCCACGATCCTTGAGGCAAGCTCAAGCAACCTCAATCCCTCTCCCATGAGCTTCATCCTCCATAGCCACGCGCGAGACAAGAGAAGAGAGGATAGGAGGAGAAGATGAAGAGAGAAGATGGAGAGCTTCTTCTCCAAGATCCCTCACTCCATGACATTATCTTAGGAATACCATGGCGTCATCAATATAATCCCGATATAGATTATTCCACACATTCAATGAAGATTCATTCTCATGGGAAACAAATCACATTGCATGGTATGCACACTTTTGATAATTTTCCATTGCTTAGTCATACATAGGCTAAACATGCATGAAGAAAAGGTAGCAAATCCTACTTAATCTAGGTGAATGAAATTAAAGTCAAGGGAAATAATATGCATCCTAGGCACGCACAATTTCTTTCACAGTTTAAAGATTGCTTTGTTGCTGACTTACCACTTGATTTACCACCCACACGTCCTGAAGATCATAAAATAGACTTAATTCCAAGTTCACAACCACCATGTAAAGCACCTTATCGACATAATCAAATTGAACAGAAAGAAATTCAAACTCAAGTTGAAGAATTGTTAACCTGAGGACTCATTAGGTCCAGTAGTTCTCCATTTGGTGTACCTGTCCTATTAGTTAAAAAGAAAAACAACACCTATAAGATGTGCATTGATTATAATGCCCTAAATAAGAACACTATCAAGAATAAATATCTAATCCCTAGGTTAGAGGACCTCATGGATAAACTACAAGGGGCTGCAATATTTAGCAAAATAGATCTTAAATCTGGATACCATCAAGTACGACCGGACACATATGATATTTTAAAAACTGCATTTAAAACTCAATTTGGACATTATGAATTCCTTGTTATGCCTTTTGGTTTAACTAATGCACCAGCCACACTCAATCATATGATCAATTGCATATTTTTCAAGCATCAGCATTGTGCCATTTTTTTCTTTGATGACATATTGGTTTTCAGTAAGAATGAGAACGAGCATTATGAACATTTATCCTTGGTTTTCAAATTATTTAAAGAGAACCAATTATATGCCAATCCTAAAAAGAGTGATTTTTTCCAAATCCAAATTGAATACTTAGAACATATTTTTCATCTGAAGGTATTAAAGTTGATCCTAAAAAGATAGAAGCAATTTTGAATTGGTTGATACCTAAAAATGTGCATGAATTACGTTCTTTCTTAGGTCTTGCTAGCTTTTACAGAAAATTTGTGAGAATTTTTTCATTGCTTGCATTACCTTTGACAAATTTATTAAAGAAAGGTATTGTGTATCATTGGTATGAAAATTAGCAAAAGTCTTTTGATTTACTGAAACATGCCTTAACACATGCTCCTGTATTGTAACTCCTCGACTTTAATAGACCATTTTTCCTAGTAGTCATTAACGCTAGTGGATTAGGAATAGGAGTTGTCCTTATGTAAGACTCCCATCCCATAGCCTACTCTAGCTGCAAGCTTAAACCCTTTGAACTCAAGTATTCTACCTATGATAAGGAATTGCTAGCTGTAGTACAAGCTTTACGTCAATGGAAACACTATTTAATGGGATTTTAATTCATGATCAAAATTGACAAACAAAGTATCAAACATCTCCTTAGTTAGCACAAATCTCTGACTGTCATATTAAATGGACTGCTTTTATTCAAAGTTTTTATCCACTTATCAAATATCAACCCGGAAAAGAAAATGTTGTTATCGATGCCTTGAGTAGAAGACCAACTTATATTCATAATATCTCTATGATATCTTTTGATTCCCTTATCCCTATGAAAGATACCTATGACCAAGATCCCAGTTTTCAAGCTAATTGGAATAAATTAATTGAGAATAACTAGATTCCAATTGATTCATTGTCTTATGTTGATGGATTTATGTTTTATGAGAAAAGGTTATGTGTAACTGTTCCATTTAGATCATTTGTGATGCAAGAAATTCATTGTCCCCCATATCAAGGCCATAGAGGTATTATTTCCACTTTACGTATATTGGTTGAAGATTTCTACTAGCCACAGATGGAATTTGATGTTTCTAATTTTGTATCTGAGTGTTTAATTTGTCAAAGAGTTAAGCGACACCATGGTAAGTAGTATGGTTTGTTGATGCCTTTACCAATTCCTGAAAGACCATGGGAATATATTTCAATGGATTTTATTACTGGTTTGCCTAACACTCAAGCTAATCACGATATGATTTGGACTATTGTAGATCAATTTAGCAAACATGCATATTTCGTTCCATGCAAGAAAACATTAACTGCATCTCAAGCTACACAATTATTTTTGAAAATTGTTTTCACTAACCATGGTTTACCAAAAGTTATTATTTATGATCATGATTCTAGATTCTGCAATAATTTTTGGACTACTTTCTTTGCTAATTTAAGAACAAAGATTGATTTTTCATCTGCATTTCATCCTGAAGCAAATGGGCAAACAGAAGCTACAAATAGTACAATCTTGGATCTTCTACGTGTATACACAATTTCAAAACCACAAACATGGGATACACACTTGCATTTACTTCAGTTTGCATACAATAATACTCCACATATAGTTACACGGAAAGCACCTTTTGAAATCATTTATGGATATAGATTGCCTACACCTATTACTTCATTGTCAAACAAAGTTAAAGCTGTTGATGATATTGCCATATGCATGCTCTTATTTTTTATGAAGTTAATATGATTGCGAAAGCCCAGCAATCATATACTAAACAAGCTAACAAGAAAAGAAAAGCTATGAATTTCACAACTGATGATTATGTTTGGTTACGAATTGAAAAGCGAAGACTACAAAGTGTTGAGAAACACCCTGTTGTAAAGTTAGCTCCTAGATTTTATGGACCTTTCAAAATCATTCACAAAATCAATGACAATGCCTTTAATTTAGAACTTTTCCAACACTAGAAAATCCACAATACTTTTCATATCAGTTTGTTATGACCTTTCAAAGGCCAATTACCTGTCCACCCTATCTATAAAAATCCTCCTTTGTTAGAAGAAGAAACTGAAATCCTTGAACCCGAAACAATTTTAGACACTGATTATATGACCACTTGAACTAGCCGTAGATATTCTAGATATTTGGTGAAATTTAAAAATCATCCTGTTGAAGAGGCCCAATGGATGCACACTTGTAACCTAACTGCTTACCCCTCACTGCTCGCTCCACATTGAGCTAATAGCAATTGAGGACATTTGCGGACAATTGCTATCTTACCTCGGACGTATGATGCCAGGAGGTATATTTCATGGTGGATTCCGTGAGGTTTTGCAGTGGATTCTGTAAAATTATATTTATTTGTCGGGGCTCGTACACAAGGTGGATTCCTTGTGCGAAAAGTTGATGGGGACGCCTGTCCTTTTCGGGTGTCACGTTAATCTAATGTGCAAATGGGTGATTCCATAGCGGGCAATTCCGTAAAATACATATTTAAATTAATGGACGTTTATGAGTTTAGAGTGCGCACTCGTATTAAATTAAAGTTAGGACAGAGTTCCAATCTATTTATTTATTTTGTAGTTGAAGACTATTAGGTATTCACTTTTTTCAATTTAATTTTATTATTTTCTAATAATTATGAATGCTTCAACTAATGTATAGAGCAGGCGATGGTGGCACTGGGAAGCACTGGGCGATAGTGTGTATTCAAGTTATTTAGAAGAAATTGTCATTTTTTATGGGTGCACGTCTTAGGCATGGCGTCAATATTTATTTTGGCGCGCTTATTTATTAAAGCACTTGATATATATTTATTATTTTGTATCCGCATAGACGCACGATTTAAATATTCATTATTGGTCATTGTATTTGGGCACAACTCGACTCTTGGGACGCCCAACTGCTTTATTCTTTATTTGGACAAAAGCAAACATAAAATCTAAAGCATGCTAATTGTAAATTTGGGCTATTTTTGAGCTTGGAGATGAATAAAATATTAAATACATGCTTTGTGGAGTGCTCACACAAGGCATGAGGGGAGATTGTATGTATCCAAATGGTTTTTTTGCTTCATGTCGTGCAAGTCTATTCTCTTGTTTTTTGTGCAAAAGTAGAGTTCTTTTGTTCTTGGGGACCTTCTGCCACTCGCTACGTATGCATCCAGCATCCAATTTGTGCACCATATGTAGCACTGTAGCCACCATTGTCTTTACCTCCAAAGCAAGAGGTTGACCATCCTATTGATTTGTTGCTCAACACAAAGTCCATGAACAAACCTCCCTATTGCTTGTTCAAGTTTGAGAGGAAATAAGTGGAGCAACAAGTCAAAGAATTACTGCAAATGGATTTAATTCAGCCAAATCAATCACTGTTTGGCTTTTCCGTGCTCTTAATCAAGAAGAAGGATGGATCATTTCACATGTGTATTAATTATCGGGATTTAAACAAGTCAACGGTCAAGAATAGGTATCCTATTCCCCGAATTGATGATCTTTTGGATGAACTTAAAGATGTAAATGTCTTTACCAAAATAGATCTTCATTTGGGCTATCATCAAATTTGAATGAAGGAAGGAGATAAGTTCAAAATAGCTTTTAGGACTGAAAGAGGGTTATACCACTTCTTGGTTATGCCATTTGGGATTTCCAATGTGCTTGCTACTTTTCAAGCCCTCATGATTAAAATATTGTAGCCCTTCTTATTCAAAACAATCCTTGTTTTCTTTGATTATATTCTCATCTATATAGCAAATCCAAGGATGGGCATTTGAAGCATATACGAGAGGTCTTTGACACATTACGAAGACACACTCTTTACCAAGATGACAAAGTATTCTTTCATGGAAGATGAAGTTGAATACTTAGGTCATGCTATGGGAGAGAAAGGCATTAGAGTGGATCCCAACAAGGTGAAATGTGTTAAAGAATGGTCTAATCCTACGAATGCAACCTCTTTGAGAGGATTTCTTAGGTCATCATCCTTCTATAGGAGGTTCATCAAGAATTATGCTCATGTGGCGGCTCCATTGCAACTAACTTAAAAAGGAGGCTTTGTTTTGGGACTCCATTGTCGATCAAAGTTTCAATGAGCTAAAATCTCTTTTAATTTCAGGACCTATCCTTATATGGCCCAATTTCTCTAAGGAATTTATCATATGTGCCGATGCTAGTGGAAGAGGAGTTGGGACTATGACCATGGAGTCATAGCTTATGAAAGATGAAAAGCTTGATGACAAGGAGCATCCATTACATGTTTATGAGCAAGAGATGTTGGCAATATTGCACACTATTAAAAAGTGGCATAATTACAAATATGGCAATCATTTCAAGGTCAAAAGTGATCATCATGTGTCGAAATACTTTCTTTCACAACCAAACTTGTCTCACAAGCAACAAAGATGGTTAGCTACTCTTCAAGGATATGACTTTGAGATATCTTATATGACTAGGAAAGACAATGTGGTAGCAAATGCCTTATCAAGAATGTGGGCATATTCTATCTCTACCATTTCAATAGTGCATAAGGATTGGATCCATGACATTCAAGAAGAGTATTTTCTTGATGAGCAAGCATCCAAAGTGATGAAGGAATTTCAACAAGGCAAAGGAGAAGAGTATCCAAATTATAAATGGCATGATTGTCTTTTGTAATATCAAGGAGATGAGTTTTCTTGACTTCTCAATCATCTTTCAAAGACTACATTTTGCAAGAGATACACTCTTCACCTTTAGCATGACATCATGGTTTGTTCAAAACATTTGATAATATCCATAAGAGCTTTTATTGGAATGGTATTTGGAAAGATGTTAAATACTATGTCATGAGTTGTCTTCAATGTCAACAAAATATGGATTCCATGCTTCTACCTGATGGTTTGCTTCAACCACTACCTATTCCTCATGGGAAGTGGATTGATACTACATATATTTCATAATGGGATTGCCTACAACAAAACATGGGTGGAATAGCATTTATATTGTGGTAGACCAGTTGACTAAATCATCACATATTATTCTAACAAAGGCTCAATTTATAGCAAAGAAAGTGGCTAATCAGTTTATGGAATGTGTCTTTAAGCTTCATGGAATGCCAATGAAGATTGTGTCCGATCATGACACCAAGTTTATGGGCAGCTTTTGGAGGATTTTGTTCTCTTCTATGGGGATTATTTTGACTCCTATTATGGCTTATCATCCACAAATGGATAGGAAAATTGAACAGGGCAAAAAATGGCTAGAAGTTTACTTGCATCATTTTTGCCATGACTCACAAAACTCATGGGACCATTGGCTTCATCTTGCGAAAATTTGTCATAATAATACTCATCACATGAGTATTGGAATGTCTCCTTTTGAAGCATTATATGGCTACAAGGTTCAAGTGCCTTCCGCATTGTTTCATGATGATGTGAATCCCAATGCTCGTGAAGAGTTAGAGAAGATGGAGGCTCTTATGAAGCAATGCAAGTATAACATTGGAAAATCTCAAGAGACAATGAAGGCCTTTGAAGATGAGAAAAGAAGACATGTGGAGTTTGATAAACGTGAATGGGTTTTCTTGAAGGTTCCGAAATCCTGTTATGCTTCTCTTAAGGGAGGACATAATAAACTTGCTTATAGGTATTATGATCCATACCAAAAAATTAAGAGAGTTGGGGATCTTGCCTATCAACTTGATTTACCTTCAACTACATGCATCCACAATGTCTTTCATGTATCTCAGCTCAATAAGTATGTTGGCCCTCAAATCCAAGTTCTTAAAGAACTACCTCCCCTTGATGAAGATGGTTTGATCATTTATGAACCTAAAAAGATTATTGGTAAGCGGAAAAAAATTCTAAGGAACTGAGTTCTTGTGGGGTATCTTATTAAGTGGAAGGGTTTGCCTATGGAAGAATCTTCTTGGCAGCATGCTTCATATTGGGAAAAATTTCCATGGCTTCTTCAAGAGGATAGTTCATTCACTGAACAATAATTAGCTTGATGTAATAAATATATGTACTAAAATTAATTGCTTTATCTTCATCAAAATTTGATTTTGATGGCATTGCTGGATACTACACATTTTCCTCTACATTTCTATAGTTCACACATGGAAATTGGACACTTCTACTTCAAGATATGGCCAAATTTGTACTGCAACCTATTTTGGATAACCTACAATAGTTGTTCCACTTACGTAGTCTTTCTTCATAGACTTATTTGGTCTTCTTCAACATGGAATCCTATTTCAATATTGACTTCATCTATTTCAAGCTATCTTTGTACTCATCCTTGTATCTTGTCCCAAATTCAGCTTTGAGGACAAAGCTCTTTTGGGTTGGGATGGCTTGTAATAGAGTAAAAGTGCCTTAATGCCTTAGCCAACATTTAGCCTACTAGGGTTAAGTATAAAAGGCTAAGTTGTAACTAGCCAAGAACCTTTTTGTCATTTTACAACATTTCATGTTTGAGGTCTCAACCTCCCACCATTTAAGAGCATGCATACTCTTGGCCACCATAGCTTAGGGTGCATACCATGCTACAGCCTCTCATCACTTGATTATCAGCCATTCATGGTAATATCATTTCGTGCCTAGCCACCTTGGCTATGGCTACTTGGTAAATAGTCTATTTTTTAATATTTCCAATTTAATGGTTATCTGTGGAAATTAGATAATTTACACTTGGTGATCTTTGTTCTTTGTGGTCTTTGCGAGAATCATTGCAATAATCTTGCTACCTTTCAAAGGAATGATGAGAATGCTCAACCTTTGGAACATCAAAGCTTGCAAATTAGTGATAAATATCTTTAATAACTTGTAAAATACCCAAAAACCCTATATATGTTATAGACAACTCCTCAATCAAGGAGATCCACTATATATGTGTGATTGAAATGATATATATGGACTACACTTGGAGAAGTATTTAGGTACGAGCGTGCATGAGTTCATTGTAAACGCGAGTTAATTTGCTCCAATGATCTACAAGATACACTTGACCCATACGGAGTATTTATGCATAGCGGAAATCTATGATGCATTTGTGAAAGTTCAAACCTAATACTTGGCTTAATTACTACAACAACCCATAGCTAATCAATCTATTTGCCGCAATTCCTGGTTGTTAAACCTTTTCAACTACCTTTCAAGTTATGCGCAATGCGAAGCGTGGCTTCCTCCTAATGATGTCCATGCTTAAATTTTTGGTTCAAAATACTAGACATGGTAGCAGTACCTGGTTTTGAAGTGTCGAATTAGCATTTATGCTCGATAACCCATTCGTGTTAATGGTGGCATCTTTGATCGATCCTCCTTCCGTAGTTGCAGCTTTCCCAGTTACTTGAGAGAGTTTATGCTTTGGAGCCATTTTGGAGCTTGGGATGCATCCTTCCCTCCTCTCGAAGGACTCCTTAGTGCCAGAGTTCCCTATGCTTTGTCTTGTCTTTTGTGATCTCCTTGTCAACTACAAGAAATTGATGGAGAGATTACAGGACTTGCGAAGGGGAGAGATGGTAGTTGAGCCTTTGCCCAAGAAAGGATTTGTTCTTGAACCTCTTCTCTCTCTCTCTCCCTTTCTCTCTACGTTTTCTCTTCCCTCTCCCTCCCTCTCTCTCTCTCTCTTTCTCTCTCTCTCTCTCTTACTCTCTCTCTCTCTCTCTCTCTCTGTCTCTCTCTCTGTCTCTCTCTCTCTCTCTCTCATTTACTACCTCTCCCTCTTCTTCTCTTCTTCTCAAGATGGCAGCAAGGGGAGGGGAAGAAGAATACCATGCCGTTGGTAAGGAAGGGAGAGATTTACAAAGGAAGAAGGGTAATAGTTAGGGAGGAAAGGAAGGGAAGAATTATCATCCCTCTTAAGGAGGGGGGAGATTTTATAAGGGGAGTAAAGAAGGGTATTATTGGGGTATTGACATGGAGCCCCCCCTCCCTCTGCCTTCACCTTGGCAGCTAGATTTGCCCTCCCACCATGCAAACTATGACTCCTAGAAGGGGGAGGGATAGTGGGGGTTGGAGGTGGCACACGTGTGCCCCTCCCCCATCAAAATATCTGTCGGCCTCACGATCTTCAATAGTTCTTCTACCCGCCATGTCGACTCCTTTCCACCTTCATGATCTCCTCCTCTATTGTCGTCTTCTTTGCTTACGTGGACACTAAGTTCAACTCCCCTCCCTTCGCTAACCGACGGCGTTGACAAGGGGGAGACGTAATTTACAAATTTTCCATTTTTAGTTGATTAAAAAGGGGGAGGGAATCTGACGGAAACAGAATATTACATCTTTTTATAAGGGGAGGAAAGAAGGGTACTATGGAGGTATTGACACGGGGCCCCCCTCCCTCTGCCTTCACCTCAACGGCTAGATTGGCCCTCCCGCCATGTAAAATATGACTCATGGAAGGAGAAGGGATAGTGGGGGTTGGAGGTGGCACACGTGTGCCCCTCCCCCATCAAAGTCTTTGTCGGCCTTGTGATATTCAATAGTTCTTTTGTCCACCACATTTACTCCTTTCTGCCATCATGATCTCCTCCTCTATTGCGTTGTCTTCTTCGCTTATGTGGACACTAAGTTCAACTCCCCTCCCTCCGCCAACCAACAACGTTGACAGGGGGAGACATAATTTAAAAAAAATCCGTTTTTACTTGATTAAAAAGGGGGAGGGAATTTGATGGCGATGGAATATTACATTTGGTGAGTTTAAAGGATGGCTAAAACTTGTTTGAGAATGAAACCATAAAATAGACAAACTAAAAAACATGGGTGTACATTCCTTCCTAATAAGGCTTAAGCTTTTGGTAAGTTTAAATAATGTCTAAAACTAGTTGAGAATGAAGAAATTTAGAACAGATGGTGGTAGTGGTTGTGACTTTAACTCAAAGGATTATCAAGACTCTTGCAAGAGCAATGGGATTAGGCATCAATTGATGATGCCTCATATACCTCAACAGAATGGCATTATTGAATATCACAACCACACCATTATGGAAATGGCAAGGTGCATACTTAAGCACAAGGGACTACCTAACCAATTTTGGGCTGAAGTTGTTAATATTACAATATACATTCTCAATCAAAATTATACAATAGCCCTGCCCTTCAAGGAAAAACTCCTCAAGAGATCTATATTGGTACGAAACTATATGTCTTGCACTTTAGAGCTCTTGGACGTGAATGTTATGTGCATGTTCCAAAGGATAAGGGAAATAAGTTAAAAACAAAAAGAACAAAAAGTATATTCTTGGGTTATATCAATGAGGAAAACACTTACAAATTTTATGACCAAGAGGCAAACAAGATCATAACAAGTCATGATGTGGTGTTCAAGGAGAGCTATCCATATTCTCAAGGATGAGGAAGCATCATCTTTAGATGATGAGGAGAAAGATTACCAATGTGTAATCACACGATCAGAAAAGCTATTTCCACAATGGATAAAGTAGCTCTACGATCACAATAATATTATGCCTAAAACTACAGAGGAAGAGGTAGACAGATCAAGATGGTATCAGAGAATAGAGGAGCAAAGAAAGGCTTCTACTCACATAGTGAATATGGTCTTAATGGTTGAGATTATGAGAGAAGTAAAGAAGCTAGTAGACTTGTAAGAAGAACTTGTTGATTCAACATGGGGATCAGGTATCCAAGTTAAGTATGATAACAAAAATAAAGAATGATACTTGTTGGGAGCTAGTGGATCGGCCAGAAAAGAGGAAGATCATTGGCACCAAGTGGGTTTGGAAGGTGAAGTACAAGATTGATGGTAGCTTAGAAGAAAAAAAAGATAGATTAGTTGCATATGGATTTTCATAGATTGAAGGATTCAATTTTCAAGAATCATTCACTCCAACTATCACAATGACAACTCTTTGTACTTACAATAGTTGCTCATGAGAATCAGCCAGTATACCAAATGGATGTCATACCAACGTTTTTGAATGGTGACCTCACAGAGGAGATACATGGTGTAATGAATAGGGATCACGGGAACATGGCATGGGAACATACCAGTCACACTAACGGTATATAAGGTGTAAGAGGGTATTTTGAGGCATCACAGAAATTATCAAGAAACTCTCTTTTCACCTTCTCAAGCTTCCATGGCTTCTCCTTCTCTCCCTCTTCTTCTGCAGTCCTTCTCTCTCTCCTTCCCCTTAGTTAGGACAGTTAGGTCTTCTTCATTACAAATGGTATCAGAGCTTTGTCATTGATCCTTCTCTTTTCCCATAGATTTAGGGCTCTCACAGTTTCTCACAGTTAGAAAACTCCAGTTACATCTCTTTCACAGGTACACAGGAGTACTCAAGCAGGCTGTCAGCACTCTTGAAGACTATGGCAGCCTTTCTTGGAGCTTTCCCAAGAACCATGGACACATGTGGAGGCGGGCAGACAAATTTGATAGGTCGTCACTAATTTTCATGCAAGTTTCTTGAGGGTTTTGGGAAAAAAGGAGGGTAGCACAGTTAGAGAAGGCCAAAAGCTCAGTTACTTTTCAAGAAGACATTCTCTCTCCTCCTTCCACAAGCTGCCTGCAAGCTCCCATGGAGGAAACCAGCCCCAAATCTTGCTCTCCCCCTTCTTCCATGAAGCATCAGCCTTGCCCCTTCATCTTTTGAATCTCAGGAGCCACTGATCAAGCAGGACTGAGTTGGGTGGTCATCCCCAACCCTCCAGGAGCAACCCTGAAATTTGCGATGCAAAAAATGGGCTGCTTCCTGGCCTGATAGACAGCCCCCCCAAGCCCTCCTCTCCTCCCTGATCTCACTCCTAGCTCTTTGCAAGTCTCTTGGGCAGCATTGAAGGCTTCCTCCTCAGCTCTTGGACTCCCCTTTCCACTTCAAGAAACCCTGATCTAGTGCAGTCCATGGCAGCCATGGAACCTTGGCATCAAGCTCAAAAATCTTGAAGATTTTGGTCTTTTCTTGGTCCCCGGGAGTCCCTCTTCAAGCCTAGCTCAAGATTTTAGCCATCAAGAAGCACTGGAAGAAGATTAGAAGCAAGGTTTGAAGGCATGCACTTGTGGGCAGCCATGGCTATGGGAGTAGAGCTTCAATTTCAGCAAGAGCTCTTCATGGGAAGGTCCTGAGCCATCCTTCCCCAAGCTTGACTTCACCCTTTCTTGATGGAGCACAACCATTTTGGAGCTATGGAGCATGCGGGATCAAAGTGGAGCTCTCACGAAGGACTGAAGTGGCATTAGTGGCTGCCTTCTTCTCCAAAAGACTCAAGGTAACCAATTCTTGGCTCTCATTCTCTCCGTTTAAGCCTCTTGTTGAATCTTATCCACTTGTTCGAGAGAATGTACGAGTGGAAGTAGATAATAGGAGTCCCAAACATTGTATGCATGCTGAATATTAATCCCAGTCATTTCCCTTTGATCTTATGGCATTTGAATGGATTTTACTCATGTTGAAGCTTCATTGAGATTATATTTTTGCTTACCCATAACCTGTTTGGCTTCTTGTGAATTGGCTGAGCCAAGAATTGATTTAAAAAAATCCATTGCATAAGGGTGAGTAGGCAATGAGTCACTGTCGGTAAGCTCTCTATCCTTATTCCCCATTCCAATTCCATGCACTTCATGAAAAGCCCAAAATTTTGATTCCTGAAATGCATCTCATGCTGGCTGTTTAATTAATAAATGTCTGTCATGTATATTCCGGGTGAGAAAAATCCCGATGCCAGGGGAGGTGGCAAGACAAAAGAGGGGTGACCCCCCCTTGCCATCAAAGACCCTGAAGGGGTGCACAACCCGGCCCGAGGGGAACTTTGCCCACCTCCCGATGACCCAGAGTCCAAGAATTATTGCAGGTGTAGATACATTTGATGGAATAGCCCGAGCCCTAATCATTTGAGTCTACAGCCCTCTACATGCATTGGTAATGTCATGTATCACTTGGAAATGTATGCTGGATTCAATGCAAGAAGGGCAGGGTATGCAATTATGAAAATGGTCTCAGCAATGAACTACGGATGCAAAGGATGTATGGCTCTATGTGGCATTGAGAGCCACCGTTGAGGCCCTGGATGTTTGGGATAAGACCCTCACCATTGGGATAAGATATGCTCCTTGAGGGAGTCTTTGCAGGGTATTGTAGACAGTCAGTCCTACACAGTCAGCCCGCAAAAGTTGACAACAAAGCCTTCTTGTGTAATTGAGCACAAGCTCTATAGCTCGATTCAAAGAGGGCATCTTCCCTTTCGATCTGAACTAAAAACCTCCCCATTCTGCCTTACAGTTTGGGAGATACACTTAGTTTTGTGCTCAGAGGTACTGTGGGACAGGTAGCAGTCTTACACAGTCAGCCCACAAAAGTTGATTACATCAAAGCCTTCTTGTGTGCTGAGTGTAGGATCTATAGCTTGATTTGAAGAGGGAATCCTCCCCTTCGATCTGAACTAAAAACCTCCCCATTTTTCCCTACGGTTTGGGAGATACACTCAGTTTTGTGCCTAGAGGTACTGTGGGACAGGCAACAGTCCTACATAGCCAGCGCACAAAAAGTGATTACAGAAAAGCCCTGACCATTTACTGTCAGAGATATTTTTACATAGCCTCATAGAGGGGATTGAGGGCTTTCATTTGAATCAAAAAGTTTGGCAATCGAAGCTTCCTAGCTCAAGATATCGTCATTTCTGTAACAAGGGATCTGGTGGACTGCACTTGGGATGGCAGGCCACAAGGGTAAAGCAAAGGCCCAGGAGGACTTTCAACGTGAAATAAGGGACTCCCGTGCCTCAATGAACAATCCTAGCTCAGTCCAAGAGGATCGTGAAGACATGTTTGAAGAAAGTGTCCTCGAGATAGACCACTTATCTCTGCTCAACCAAACCTTATGCCAACATGAGACCCATCATACTGAACGACATTGAGAGATGGAGCAACGCCACAGGGAGATGGAAACCCGCCAAGATCATCGTCATTCCAAGATGATGGCCAAGATGGACTTACTCATAGAGCGCATGGCCGCCCTCATCCCTGCCATTGCCCCCCCCCCCTCGGATTGACCCAAGGAGTATGTCCCTCCCCGTGAGGCTAACCACCCTCCCCCCTTGGAGACCGGGCATAGCCCACAAGGTCTTGGTGGTACCCATGGCATTCCCCATAGCACTTATGAGATGGATGAGCCCTCCACTTGACATGATGAGCCTCTCCTTCCCTCCCCTGTTACGAATCCTTCAAGCCCATCCTTGGCACTTCAACTCCCTCGTAACAAAAGCTATTTGCAAACTCAAGGGAATGGCTCCAATGCAAATCTTGGGCAGCATGGAATGCACGGAGTACATGGGCAGCATGCACATGGCAATGGGCAGCATGCATATGGCAATGGGCAGCATGGACATTTTGGACAACAAGGTCCTAATGGGCAATTTGGTCCTCATGTAATGCAAGGGCATCATTGCCCTCATGGAAATTTTGGACAGCCGAGGATTGGACAGCAAGGCATGTATGGGCAGCATGTAGCACATGGCATTCATGGGCAGCAAGGCCCAAATGAGCTGTGTGACAAGATTGTGTTTACTAAATTCAATGGGCAGTCCTCATCCCCAGCTGAACTAGAGGAATGGATCTCTAAATTGGAAGCCTATTTTCTCATCTACCTCCGTATCGACGAGGCAAAGATCATTTTTTCCTCCCTTCATTTAGAAGGTTTTGCCCACACATGGTGGAGATTCGTTCAAAGAGAAAATTAGTAGTTTCGTGATTGGGAAGAGTTCAAGATGCATATGATCCAAGTTTTTGTCTCCCCGGTGGAAAAAGAACGCTTGGCTAGGCAATGGTATCAGTTTGATCAGCGAAATCTCACCGTGAGGAAGTACACCAACCAATTTATGAACCTATCCATGTATGTTGAGGCAGTCACAGTGATGAGGCAAAATTGCATAAATACATTTATGGGCTAGATACTCATCTCTTAGCTGATGTAATGGCTCAAAAGCCAGCCACCCTGTTTGCAGCCATAGAATTGGCTGAACGCTATGGTCGGAAATACTGTCGCAATGAGGGCATGCAGCCCATTGCAGGATAGCAAAGATACCCTATTAGGAAACCCACATATGCTAATAATTATCGGAGCAACAATGCATGGAATGGCAGCCCCAAAATCCCTACTTACTCCACTTTTAATGCTGAAAGGAAATATGGCAGTTTTGGGACAGCACCACCCTCCAAAAGTGACCCAAAGTATGCTGAAAATAAGACAAGGAATGGCTTCAGTCCTAACGGTCAAAAATTCATTCCTCTTGAAGTTGTCAAGGATAGAAAAGCCAAAGGCTTGTGCTTTAAATGCAAAGATAAGTACACAACTGATCATGCATCCAAATGCCTCTTCAAGAATGCCATTGTCAAGTTTAATAGCATGTATGTGCTAGAAGATAGTGACAAGTTAGAAGAGGACTTGCATGACAACTCTCCCATGATGACACTTGCTGAAAATGCTGAATATGAAGAGGATCTTGATACCGATCAGTTTTATGACTCACCAGATGGGTTCTCTTTTGACCTCGGTGGCTACCCCATTCATGGCATGCTTGGGGATGACCCTTGGCGCCCCTCATTCACCACTATATCAGCTTGCTCGATCTCCATGGATGCATGGACCGGCTCTAGAAGCTCGAACACCCTACGAGTGCATGGTAACATTGATGGAAAGAGTGTATACATCCTCATAGATAGTGGCAGGACACACAGTTTGTGAATAAATCGACTCTTGGCCGTTTGACATGTGTTCCCACTGAATTACAACAACCTCTTCGTGTTCAAGTGGCCAATGGAAATGGGGAAGTGAGCTCCCATGTATGCACACAAGTGTCTCTTATGCTGACTGAAAATTACATAGCAAAGGTGGACTTAATTACCCTTGATATGGGCCCCGTGGATGTTGTTTTGGGATGTGATTGGCTTCAGCAGTTGGAAAAAATCTCTATGGACTTCTCTCAGTTGTATATGGAGTTTGTAATGCATGGACAGCTTGTAACTTGGAGGGAATAAAAGAAATAGCAGATTTTCAGATTATAATAGTAAGTCAACTCAAAAAAGAATTCAAGAAACGCTCCCAAATCTTTTTCTTGCATTTGCATAAGGTATATGATGACCAACACAACTTGGGGAAGCAAAATGCAGCACTAAAAGCGCCGTTGGCTGAATATGAGGACCTATTTCAGCCCCCCACTACCCTTCCCCCTCAGAGATCCGGTGGATCACCCGATTGACTTGGAGCCCCATGCCAAGCCCATCAATAAACCCCCATATCGACTCTCTAAATGTGAGAGAGAGGAAGTAGCAAAGCAAGTCAAGGAGCTCACTGAGATGGGATTCATAGAGCCTAGCTCTTCCCCTTATGCCTCCCCAGTTCTATTGGTTAAGAAAAAGGACGAATCTTTCTGGTTGTGCACTACCATGATCTCAATAAGATCACCGTAAAAAAAATAGATACCCCATCCCTCGAATTGATGACTTGCTTGATGAACTCAAGGGAGCACGCTACTTCACCAAGATTGATTTGCGATCGGGTTACCACCAAATCAGAATGAGGGTGGGTGATGAAGTCAAAACAGCCTTTCATACTGACCATGGCTTGTACCATTTCCTTGTCATGCCATTTGGGCTCACTAATGCACCCGCCACATTTCAGAGCTTAATGAACAAAATATTGCAGCCATGGCTTTTCCAAATTGTGTTGGTATTCTTTGATAATATACTCATTTATAGCAAGTCACTGCATGAGCATCTAAAGCATGTCAGACAAATTTTTGATGTACGAAGAGAGCACCGGCTATTTGCCAAAGAAAGCAAGTGTGTCTTCATGCAAACAGAGGTTGAGTACTTGGGACACATTGTTAGTGAAAAAGGCATCCAAGCTGATCCTAAGAAAGTGCAATGTGTCCGGGAGTGGCCCACCCCCACTACCACTACTTCCTTGCATGGTTTTCTTGGATTCTCCTCTTTTTATTGGAGATTTATTCGCCATTATGCCACAATTGCAGCCCGGTTAACAGACAGGCTGAAAAAAGAGTCTTTCCTATGGGATGAATTGGCTGACTGCAGTTTTCAGCAGCTGAAAGACTTGCTCACTTCAGCCCCCATCCTCGTATGCCCCGACTTTTCAAAGGATTTTACCATCCAGTGTGATGCTAGTGGACGGGGTATTGGTGCAGTCTTGCTGCAAGAACATGGGGTAATAGCATTTGAGAGCTGAAAATTGGATGATAAAGAGAGAGAGTTGCATGTCTATGATTAGGAGATGTTGGCAGTCATTCATGCTATCAAAAAGTGGCATCACTACTTGTATGGCAGGAGATTTAAGGTGAAAAGTGAGCACCGTGTGCTCAAATACTTCTTGACTTAGCCCAACCTCACTCCCAAACAACGTAGACGGGTGGCTACCCTACAAAACTATGACTTTGAAATTACCCACACCTGTGGCAAGGACAATGTAGTGGCTGATGCACTCTCTCACATGTGGGCATGCAAGGTTTCATCCATCAATGAACTCCACCATGATTGGATTGAAGAGCTCCAAGAGGCATACTTGCTTGATGCTGAATTCAACCCTCTTTTTCAGAAATTACAGCAAGGTGTCATGGATGACAATTCCCAATATCAGCTCCACAATGGCCTCATTTGGATCCATGGCCGTATTGTGATTCCCCATGCCTCTCCTTTCACCCAAAGGATCCTTGAAGAGATGCATTCTTCACCGATTGCTGGCCACTTAAGGGTCTTCAAAACATATGACGGAGTTTCAAAAAGCTTCCATTGGAAATGCTTATGGCGGGATGTTAAGACTTTGTGTCTAGATGTGTGCCTTGTCAACAAAATAAAGATAGCACTCTTAAACCGAGTGGATTGTTGTAGCCCTTACCTATCCCCGAAGGAAAATGGACCCACATTACCATGGATTTCATCACTGATTTACCTACAATCAAGAAGGGTTGGGATAGCATATATGTGATAGTTGATCAACTCACTAAAGCAGCCCATTTCATCCCTACAAAATCCCAGTTTACAGCATCTCAAGTTGCCACTCAGTTTATGGAGCATGTTTTTAAGTTGCATGGCTTACCCCAGGTCATAGTACATGACCGGGACACCAAATTTATGAGTCAGTTTTGGCAGACAATTTTCAGCTCCATGGGGACCAAATTGGCTCCGTCTATAGTCTATTATCCCCAAATGGATGGGCAAACCGAGAGAGTCAATAAGTGGCTTGAAACTTATTTGCGACATTTTTGTCATGACGTGCAGAATTCTTGGGATGTATGGTTGCACTTGACTGAATTTTCTTACAACAACTCCACTCATTCGAGCATTGGAGTCTCTCCCTTCAAAGCATTGTATGGTTATCGGGTGCCCCTTCCTACCGTGATCTTCAATGAAAAGCTCAACCCCCATTGGAAAAGAAGAGTTGGACCGCATGCAAGCTTTACTTCAACAATGCAAGGTAAACCTCAAAAGGGCTCAAGAGCACATGAAGCTCTATGCTGATGCAAAAAGAAGACCCCTTGACTTTCAAGAGGGTGAATTGGTACTCCTCAAGGTCCCCAAGTCCCGTTATGCCACACTAAAGGACGGTTCTTGCAACAAGTTGGCACACCGTTACTATGGGCCCTACAAAATCATTAAGAAGGTTGGGGACTTGGCTTACCGTCTCCAACTCTCTCCCACTACTAAGATCCATGATGTCTTCCATGTGAGCCAATTGAAACCTTTCATTGGCACTCCCAAAGATCATGTAGAGGAGCTACCACCCATAGATGAGGAGGGCCTTATCCAGTATATTCCTGAAGCGGTTGGGCAATGTGAAAAGCAACTTCGCACTTGTTCCATACATGAATACTTGATCAAATGGCAAGGTCTACCAATAGAAGAAGCCGTTTGGCGCCCAACATCTATTTTGGATGAATTTCCACACCTCAAGGAGGCCGTATTGGCTGGAACTTAACCATGACACCTATTTTGGGCTACAGTCTGCATCTGGACAGCCACCTGTTTTGTACCAGTTTTGGTTGATCCATTTTCAGCCCCATCCTCCATAAATGGATTGAAAGTACACCTCGAGGGCTCCGTGCCAACACCTTATTTTCCCCGATCGGAGTTCCCTAGTGGAAGTTATGGTTGTTTTTCCCCAGCCATACCATCTGGGACAGCACACTAGTAATTCCTGGACAGCCCTCTATTTTGTAACAGTTTTGGTCCTGACCTGATTGCAGCCCCACCCCACCCACGTGGGCTGAAAGTACATCTCATGGGCTCCATAACGACACCTCAACTGTCCCATTCAGAGTTTCTCACACAAAGTTATGGCCGATTTCCTACAGCACACCCTTACAGTCCATGACTACATCCCTTGTTTTTTAGGATAAAAACTTTATGAGATGGGATGGTTTGTAATGAACGGGGATCACGGGAACATGGAATGGGAAAATACCAGTCACACTGACAGTATATAAGGTGTAAGAGGGTATTTTGAGGCATCACAAAAATTATCAAGAAACTCTCTTTTCACCTTCTCAAGCTTCCATGGCTTCTCCTTCTTCTTCCTCTTCTTCTTCCTTTTTCCCTCTTTCTCTCTCTTCTTCTTGCCTTTCTCTCTCCTCTCCCTCTTCTTCTGCAGTCCTTCTCTCTCTCCTTCCCCTTAGTTAGGATAGTTAGGTCTCCTTCATTACACATGGATTAGCCCCCATTGGGGTTTGAGATCCCCCATTCTAAGAACAAATTGTGTAAGCTAAAGAAGGCATTGTATGGGCTAAAATGAGCACCTAGAGCATTGTACTTGGGGGATTCACCTTATAGAACATGTAAGATACCATGTGAATTTAAAATAAAATATATTATATTCAGTAAAGCGGCTTGTATGGATTTTATCTAATACCCTATCTAAAGGTAAGTGCGACTGGGATAAGAAACTTTGTGTGACTATCTAGGCTTATAATACTATCTTCAAGAGAGTAACATACCACACCCCATTTAAGTTGGTATATGGGGTAGAGTGTGTCTTGCCCTTGGAAATTAAGTTATCCACTATGAGGTTTGCATTGGACCATTCTTTGGGTGAAGAGGAAACATTGCAACAAAGGTTGACCTCCCTAGCACATCTTGATGAGATCCGATTGTAGGCTTTGTTACATCAAGAGGTAGAGAAGAAGAGGATGAATGCACTTCACGACCTTGGCAATAAAAGATATAAAATTTTAAAGGGCTATTTTGTCCTATATTATGATGTATGTCATGAATTATTTCCTGGCAAGTTAGAACCCAAATGGGATGGTCCTTATTGTCTATATAGGAAAGAAAGGCTTTATAGCCCTTTTACTAAATTTATAGGGTAGAGTTTAAAAATAAAGTAAACTTCATCTATATTTAGAGCAGTGTTACCACCAAGGTTGAGTGATCTGGTGGAGTAAGGGTTATCACATTACTGAGTGGCAAGATAGATATTTCACATGGGATATTAAGGTCTACTGCCACCATTTTCATAGAGTTCTTATTAGTGTTTCTATTGAGTTTATTGAGGAAGGAGGGATTATACCCTCCATACATCCTCTCTCTCAGCTCGATTTTGACTACGATAAGTGTGAATAGGCTCATTGGTATGGCATGGCCTATCAATGAAGAATGGGTCTATGCTTTGTATTTTGATGGAGCTTCACAAGGGCCCGCTAAGCATGCGAGTGTCGCTATAGTTATTGAAGACCCTAGACGTAGAGTCATTATGAAAATGGAAGTCTATTTAGGCACCACTTTTACTAATAACGTGGTAGAATAGAATGCCTTAATCATATAGCTGCATATAGCCTGACATGGTGGTATTTGCTATTTTTTGGTGAAAGGAGACTCCCAGCTATAGTGATCAACCAACTAAATGGGACTTATAGTGTGAGGGATCCTATTCTACAAATGTTTTATCGTGCAGCCTTGGATATACTTGAGACTTTTTAAACAATGACTTGTCAGCTAATTCCTTGTCAATAGAACTGCTTTGTAGATTTGTAACAGTTGGAAAATTATACATTTATTAAGGACGTATTTCTCATTTGTGGTATTGAGGGGTTATTAGAATTATCCAATCTTGTTAGCCTAGGACTACTATGGAGACTGCTTATTATGGTTGCCAATGGTTAGTATGGGTGATGAGTCAGGTAGTGATTGACCATCTTCCTATTCTTTCATGGATACATTGGATTGTTCAATGGCATATTCATAGGACATCCCTTTTCATTTATGTAAGGAGGTTAGCTAATAATTTGATTCTTTTAGTGTAGGCCTGAGTAACCCATCCCCTTGGTCTAGTTTTGTACTTTAGTAGATTTATATGGGAGCCAAGGGTTTATTTTCAGTAGTAGGATACTAATGAATGGTGTGCTTTATAGCTATGTTCTCATTAGGCTAAGAGGACCATTCTTGTTGGATTTAATGTTTGATTTCATTAGGCCAAGAGAATCATTTATTTTGTAGTGAACTAGGTTATTTCATTAGGCCAAGAGGGCCATTTGATTGTTTGGTGGGGATGTGGTTAATGGTTTTTATCTTAGTGTAGTACTAAACGTATTCGATGGAGTACCTAGAGAGAGCCTCTTGCTATGCAAAAGCTCCTTATGGCCAAGTCTAGGTGTTTTTCTTACTTCTTGAGCTTTTTACCCCTTAATCTGAATGTATATGTTTATGTGGGAAACTTTTCTTTTTTGGAGGATTGGCATTCAAGGCATGAAGTCCCAAGATTAGGATAGATGTGTCTAGAGAGGTTTGACTAGTTGTTTGCCTCCTATAAAGGCATTGTTTGGCATTTGAATATTTGTTTTGAGGGTCTCCTTAGTGACCCTATCTTGCTAGCCTGCTTGGCAGCTGGTTCTAGGAGCTTCTATTAGTTGTGAAAGGCAGCTAGGGAAGCCTATAAAAAATAAAGACAAAAAATGATAAATATATCTAGAAAACCTATAAATATATGATACAGAGGTGTGTAAAAAGGGGTTCTAACCCCTAAATTATGAAAATATAATTTAAGAAAACTCTAAGAGCAGGTGATCATTGCCTTGTGAAGGCCTGGTACGTTCCTTGGGATAAGGGGATGATGATGGTCATAATATGACAAGGGGCAATAGAATGACTAGAAAACCTTAAAAACACACAACAACAAGCACACTAAACTTTTAGGGCTCCTATGTCTCCATTAGACTTTAACAAGAGCCCACAATGAGGAGATGACAGATTGATTAACCCTAAAATAGGAAGGCTAACAAATGTGGGTATATTTCCTTCCTAATAAGGCTCAAGATTTTGGTGAGTTTAAAGTATGGCTAAAACTTATTGAGAATGAAACTGTAAAATAGGCAAGCTAACAAACATGTTTATATTTCCATCCTAATGAGGCTCTCATACCTAGTGGGAGCTGACGTTTTGGCTTCATGGACTAGCTTGTGACCAATAGTTGCTTCTCTCTATCAATAGCTCTTAGTGGTTATGCACTATCTTGGATGTTAGCCTTATCCATGAGCTCAATAACAACATTTCTCGGGTGGTTGAGCTCTATGCAAAACTCTCTGCATCAATCTTCCACTAGAAGATGCAGGACAACCCATGGTAGTTATTCATTCTGGAGCCTGCAATAGATTGGAAAGAGCTTTAACTTCACAAAAGCAATACGAAGACATTATCTCATAACTTTTTATGGAAATGCTACTTTGGCCTTGTCTACGCTAGTGCTTGTGCTTCCCCTAATCTTGGAGGCTTTGGCTATTGATTGGACCGTATATCTTCATCAAGCACCAAGAGGTATTTGGTTATTGATCTCTCTCATTTCATCCTCTTGTTGAGCCTATGCCACTTGTTGGAGAGATTCAGGAGCTAATTGATGCAATAGGTGAAGGCTTGATTGCTTAAATGTTTCCCATTTTATCTCAGTCATGTTGTTATCTTCCCTTGCATTGGAATGAATTGTTTAATGTTGAAAATTTATTGGTGTTGACACTCTTTCCTGACCTTAACCATTGGATGGTTGTTGATTGACTGAGCATAAGACATTATTGAGAAATCCATTGTAATAAAGGTAAGCAAGTAGTGAGTCATTGCATGGTAAGCCTTCGCCTATCCCTTTTCATTCCATTCTCAATTTTCCTGCATCTCATGGAATGGATTGAATTTTTCCTTTCAAATCATGCACTTCATGCCGATTTTTAAACTTAGCATACTATTGCCATGTATATTCCCATGAGGAAAAGTAGATGCTCGATGAGATGTGGGACAAAAGAGAGGTGACCCTCCCCCACATCGAAGATCCAAAAGGGGTGCACAACCCGACCGGGGAGGAACTTTGCACACCTCCTTACATCTTGAAGCCCATGCATTTTAAAGTTTAGCTGCAGGTACCCCCTTTGGATAGCAAGAAAGTGGTGTGCCATTGATGTATTCACCGATGTATTCATGTATGGGATACATTAGGATGCACTCTTGAATGAAAATGTACAAGATGTACTCATAAGAGTGTATATGTAGTCATTGGCAGTGGAATACCTATGCTTAAGTTGCATATGAGATGCCTATGCTTGGTAAATTTTGGCATTGAGATGCTTATGCTTATGGTTAGTAGAGGTGTGCTGATGTAAGCAGTGATTCGGACTAGAGTACACTTTACAATGGCAAGGAATAAGGGAAAAGCAAAGGCAAATGAGGATGTACACCAACAAAGTAAGGATGCCAAGGACTTAGAAGCGTGGACACAACCTTGGAGTCGATTATGAAGAGTATTCGCATGACATGGGAAGCCTAAGTGCTCTAAATCACACCTTATGTTTGCACGAAACAAGGCATGCTGAAAGACATGAGGCCATGATGGAAAAACATGAAGCTGTGATGGCAGGCATAGTAGTAAGCATGGTCAACCATGTAGAAATGATGAATGAAATGCTCCAAATGAGAGCCACCATGGATACACTTGTTGGCCAATTCATTAAGTGGATGGAACTTTAGATGAAAAAAGGATCAAGCGGATATATCACATGTACATGCTGAAAGAGTGGCTCTCCTATCAATAAATGTAAGCTTTCAAGGTATCTTGGGAAAAGTGGGTATTCCTACTAGCAATTTTGAGCATGGGGAGCCTTCACATAGGCAAGACTTTTGGAAGAAATTATTCCAATAATAGCACCTTCCTTGGCAACCATACTGATCAGCCTTAGTTTGGATAGCCCCCTCCCCATGAACGAAAACTAAGGGATAAGATAATTTTCTCTAAGTTCAATGATCAATCATTGTCCCCTACCAAACTTGAAGAGTGTCTCTCAAAACTTGAGGATTACTTTGACATTTTGCCAAGGAGTGACAACCAAAAGATTCATTTTGCCACTATACATTTGGAAGGATTTGCTCACATGTGGTGGTGGTATATAAAAAGAGAAAATCAGCAAGTAGACAATTGGGATGCATTCAAGGCACTTATGGTGCAAGTTTTTGTGTCACCTATGGAAAAAGAGAAGCTTGCTCGTCAATGGTACAACCTAAAGTAGCGTGTTCTCATTGTTTGAGAATACACCAATCAATTTCTCAACCTCACCATGTATGTGGAATCAATTAGTGATGATGCTAAGTTGCACAAACACATATACAGACTGGATCCCCAAATGTTGGGGATGATTTTTCAGCACAGTCTCCTTCAGACTTGTTCAAGGCCATTGAATTGGTTGAAAGGTACTCTCGAAAGTATCGTAGGGATACTTCATTTTAGCCACATTATGGACAACAAAGGCGAGTATCTCAGCCATCCTTTGGATAGCAAAGAGGGCATGCGTAGTCATCTTTTGGATAGCAAAGAGCTGCTATGAGATATGGATGGTGGTGGTAATATACCATTCAACACTACTAAAATCCCCACATACCCCACCTTCAATGTTTCAAGACAGCAAGGTAATTTGAGGACAACAAATAGTGCAAGAATGGATAACAGACAAGGGGACAACAAGAATAAAAATGCTTGAGCTTTTGGTAGCCAAAAATCCATTCCTATGGACTTGTACAAGGAAAGGAAAGATAAAGAACCTTGTTTTAAATGTGGTGAAAAATATATAGCTGAACATGCCACAAAATGTGCATATCGAAATGCAAATGCAAGGGTTCAAAGTATGTTGGTATTTGAGGATTCAGAGGATGATCACTAGGATGCAAATGCCTTACTGATGACTACTGAAACTGATGATGTTGATGAGGAACTTGGTCAAGAAGAGTTCTTTGACCCCAGAAACACATTTCCCTTTGATGCAGGTGGTCATATGTCCTTGGATGCAGGTGGAAAGAGTGACTTACATGTTGCCACTATTTGTTCTATCTCATTGGATGCTTCGATATGATCAAGAAGTCCTATTACACTATGCATTCAAGGTAAAATTCATGGCAAGGATGTGTTTATATTAATAGACATTGGCATTACACATAGCTTCATCAATAGAGCACTCATGGATAAGCTGAAGTGTTTTCCCACAGAATTACAGAAATATCTTAAGGTGCAAGTTGCCAACATAGATGACAAAATAGGCTTTCAAATGTGCCCTGATGTGCATATATAGCTGGTTGAAAATTTTAGATAGCAAATGAATTTAATTGCATTAGAGATGGGGCCTATAGATATAGTCTTGCTGGCTGAAAACTTTAGGCACAATTACCATGGGTTTCTCATTGTTGTACATGGAGTTTGTTAGTGCTTGACAACTCATTCATTTGTAGGAAATCGAAAACAAAACTGCATTTCATCTCATTACCACCAAACAACTCAAGAAAGAGTTTAAGAGACATTCCCAACTCTTTGTATTGTAGTTAAATAAGGATACTTCATATTAGCCCAACAAAATAATGAATAATTCAACATTAAAAGCCCTCCTTGAAGAGTATAAGGACTTGTTTCAGTTACCCATAGCACTACCCCCCAAAAGAGTAGTTGGCCATCCCATAGATTTAGAGCCACATTCGAAGCCAGTGAATAAACCACCCTACAGATTGTCCAAATACAAAATAAAAGAGGTTGCTAATCAGATTAAGGAATTGTTGAATAGCGGATTCATCGAGCCTAGCTCATCCCCATATGCTTCACCTGTTTTACTGGTCAAGAAGAAAGATGGCTCATTCAAGATGTGTATTGATTATCGGGATTTAAACAAGATTACTATGAAGAATGTTTATCACATACCTAGGGTGGATGATCTGCTCTTAATGAACTCAAGGGGGCTAGGTACTTTACAAAGATTGATTTAAGATTTGGCTATCATCAAATTTGTATGCATGAAGGGGATGAGGTCAAAACAACATACATGACTGATCGGGGGCTTTATCATTTCTTAGTCATGCCGTTTGGATTGATCAATGCACGTGATACTTTTCAGAGCTTAATGAACAAGATACTTCATCCATTTTTTTTCAGATTTTTGTTGGTTTTCTTTCACGATATCATTATCTATAGCCATTCATTGGAAGCTCAGCTCTCACACATGAGATAAATGTTTGATATACTAAGACACCACAAACTTTTTGCCAAGAAGTCAAAATGATATTTTATGCAGACTGAGGTAGAGTACTTGGGTCATATTGTTAGTGAGGCAAGCATTAAGCTAACCCAAAGAAAGTGCAATGTGTTAGAGACTGACCTACCCCTGCAAATACTACTTCATTGAGATGATTTCTGGGTCTTTCCTTCTTCTATCGCAGGTTTATCAAGCATTATGCAACTATTGTAGCTCCTTTTACTAACAGACTCAAAAAAGAAGACTGTTTCTAGGATGCTATTGTAGATAGGAGTTTCAACTAGTTAAAGGACTTACTCACTTTAGCCCCAATTCTAGTTTGTCCTAACTTTTCCAAGGAGTTCACTATACATTGTGATGACAATGGGAGGGGTATAGGTGCAATACTTTTACAAGAACATGGGGTGATTGCATTTGAAAGCTGTAAACTTGCTGAAGATGGGAGGGTGATGAATGTCTATGACCAGGAAATGTTGGCAATCCTCCATGCTATTAAAAAGTGGCACCATAATTTATATAGTAATCGATTTAGAGTCAAAAGTGACCACAAGGTACTCAAGTATTTCTTATCCCAGTCTAATCTCACTCCCAAGCAATGTAGGTGGATAGCCACTTTGCAGAACTATGATTTTGATATCACACATACGCATGGGTTGACAATGTAGTGGAAAATTCCCTACCAAGAATGTGGGCATGCAAGGTCTCAGCTATTATGGAACTTCATAGTGACTGGATAGATGAGCTTCAGGAAGCCTATTTGTTGGATACTGATTTCAACTATATTTTTCAGAAATTACAGCAAGGTCATTATGAGGAGAACTCCCCATTTTAGGTAAAAAATGGCCTCTTATGGTTTCAGGGTAGAATTGCTATTCCATACTTCCCCAATCAAGCAAAAGAACATGTAGGAGATGCATTCATCACCTACATCTGGCCATTTGGGGGTGTTTAAAACCTATGATAAAATTTCCAAAAGTTTTTATTGGAAAGGCATTTGGGGAGATGTCAAGAAATTTTTCTTGAGCTGCATGCCATGTCAACAAAACAAGGACATCACATTAAAGTCAGGTGGGTTGCTATAGCCACTACCCATTCTTGAAGGCAAATGGACACGCATCACTATGGAATTTATCATGTGCTTGTCTCTCACCAAGAAAGGGTGAAATAGCATTTATGTAGTGGTGGACAGACTTACTAAGGTAGCTCATTTTATTCCTAAAAAAGTCCAGTATATTGCATCACAAGTAGCCATCCAGTTCATGGAATATGTGTTTAAATTGCATGTATTACCACAGGTCATAGTACATGATAAGGATGCCAAATTCATGAGAAAATTTTGGCAAGTAGTATTTAGCTCAATGGGCACTCAATTGACTCCCTCTACAGCCTATCACCCACAGACAAATGGGCCAAATAGAGAGGGTTAATAAGTGGATAGAAACTTACTTGAGGCATTTTTGCCATGATGTTCAGAATTATATGCATGGGACTCCTGGCTACACTTGGCTAAGTTTTCCTACAATAACTCCACTCATTCCAGCATTGGAGTTTTCCCTTTTGAGGCATTATATGAATACAAGATGCCTCTTTTGACAGTCATATTCAATGACAAGCTCAATCCTCAAAGTAAAGAAGAATTGGATCGAATGCATGCCTTACTTCAGCAATGCAAACTAAATTTGAAGAAAGTTCAAGATCAAATAAAGCTTTATGCTGATGCGAAGAGACGAGACATTGAGTTTCAAGAAGGGGATTTGGTTTTATTGAAAGTGCCTAAGTCTAGGTATGCCACTCTTAAAGACAGGTCTAACAACAAACTAGCTCAAAGATTCTACAGGCCTTATAGGATCATGAAGCGAGTGGGTACATACCGATTGGAAATACCCCCTTCTACTAGGATTCAGAATGTTGTTCATGTGACTCAGCTCAAGTCCTTTATTGGATCATCAATGGATTACATAGAGGAGCTTCCCCCCATGGATGAAGAAGGCATCATTCCATACATTCTAGAGGTGGTCATTGGCCAAAGAGAAAAGAAGCTTCCTACTCGGTCCATCATTGAATATTTGATAAAGTGGCAAGGTTTACCACTTGAGGAAGCTTCTCAAAGTCCAACTACACTTGTGGAAGAGTTTCCCCATCTCCTGGAAGCTAACTTGGCTAAAATTTAACTCATTGTGGCCTATTCCAATCCAGATAGCTTGTAGGAAGCCTTCTATTTTGAACCAGATTTTATTCTAAATTCTAGATAGCATTGGGTGCCATACATAGGTTGAAAGCACTCTTTAGGAAATCTATTTCTATGTATCAAACACCTTGATCGGAGTTCTATACAGAAAGTTATCTCAGATTTACTACAGCAAGGTCATGTAGTAGACAACATGCTGTCCACTACCTACAACCTTCATTTTCTTAGAGAATATGGGTCAAGATTTAAATTTTATCATCCCCCAATCATACCCATATATCATACATGATCAATGACCCTTTATACATCAATGATTACCCCTTATCCCATCAGATCACCCTTGTAATGTTTGCAACAAAGTAGTACTCTGGTCAGCCCCACCCTGTCTTTTATAATAAGTGCCCAGCTTGTTTTTGAGGGCAAAAACTTTTGGGTGGGGAAAGAATGTAAGAGAGGGGGACATAAAGTAATGGAGATAAAATACCAGCTACACTGGCTGGTATAAAAGGTTTAAGAAACTTGATTTTTGGATCACGATTATCATAATACAAGTCTCCTTCATAAGTTCTCTCTTTTTCAACTTTCATGGTTGCCTTCTCTCTCTTTTAGTCTTTCTCTCTCCTTTCCTAGTATTTCTCTCTCCTTGTCACTCTCTTTCTCTCTCTCTTCTACACCTCATCTTCTCTCTCTTCTATAGTGTCTCTCTTCTTTTTCTTCCTTTCTAGTCCACTCCTTGACAATTAAGTGTCAATTCATGATGCCCCATACACCTCAACAGAATGGCATTATTGAATATCACAACCGCACCATTATGGAAATGGCAAAGTGCATACTTAAGCACAAGGGACTGCCTAACCAATTTTGGGTTGAAGCTCTTAATATTACTATTTGCATTCTCAATTAGAATTACATAATTGCCCTTTAAGGAAAAAATCTTCAAGAGGTCTATATTGGTACAAAACTATATGTCTTACACGTTAGAACTCTTGGACGTAAATGTTATGTACATGTTCCAAAGAATAAGAGGAATAGGTTGAAAACAAAAGACACCAATTGTAACTTCTTGGATTATAGTGTTGGGGGTAAGGGTGCCTCTGCCTAGCCGCCCGTGTATTACTACACTAACAGTCACCGCCACTGCACACTGTAGGTGGCGGGCGCCCATCACCGTCACTTTATTCTTTATTCTTTTAGTGACAATTTGAATAAAGGAAGGCCCAGTCACACATTGTGACTATTGGAGTTCCCATTTCTAGTCTCTCCCTTTCTTGCTCTTGCTCTCCCGCCATAGCTCTTGAGTCCAACCTTCGATCCATCGCTCCCTTTCAACTGGTATCAGAGCTTTGCTTTCCGACTCTTGAACTTGGTTCGTGGCATTCTTAGCATCCCATCAACTCCCTACTTGCATTGGGTCTCCTTCCCGGTAGCCATATCTGACTCCTTCGAGCTCCCGTCACTCCTCAGCTTTCCGAGAACCTTCCCGACATTGTTGGGCACCTTCAAGGCATTACATCATAGGTATTTGATCATTTTCTTCAGGATTTACTTCAGTTCTTAGGTCTCACAGGTTGTAAACAAGATTGGGGCAGCCACCATTGAAGCTCCCATGCTTCATATCTCACTTGCCTTTGAACAAGACTTGTTGGAGCTTGTTTGAGGCCTTCCTTGGCTTTAACCTGACCCCTCCGAAGCTTGGCTACCATTTTTTGCAGCCCTAGGACTAGCGTTTACAGTTGGCAGAATCACGCAACCCTCCCATATGTATCTTCAGCATTGACAGTCACAACAGCAGCTCTCCCCCTCCATTGGCACTTAGAAAGGCTCCATTTTGGGCATATGAACATGCTTTGATGCTTGGTTTTGATGGTTGATGTGTTGGCATAGCATTTGAATTGATTTAACACTATTTTGGAACTGTCATAACAGTCCACATGCATTTTATGACAATGTTACACTAACATTTGATACTACAGCTTGTTTGGCATTGTCATTTGATGCCCGGTTGATCCCGTTTGATGCCCGGATGTTAGGGGAATGTATGCTTATTGTTTGGCAACCATTTGGAGCTGATTTTGGTGCTGAAATTCTCAATTTTGAACAATAAATCACTGCTGTACATAGTTGGGCTGAAGTCATTTTATTCATGTATACTTATGCCTATGCTTTTCAGGCATATATGGTGATGTATTGACACTTGGGGCTCAACATAGAGCTTGGTTTTGATTCGGGATCATTGGTTGAGTTTGAGCTCGCTTTGCAAAGCATTTGGATGCTCCGTCTTGGATGTACTTATGGCATGTATGTTGCTTATGCCTGACAGGTCTTGACATGCTTAGCCTATGCCATTACTACATGCTAGTTACATTGTTTGGAGTCTATTGCTACTGGAGCTAGATGTTGGCTTAGCCTTGGATTCTCGGAGCTTACTTGAGCTATTTATTGGCTTGCCAGAGTTGTATCTTGGGATGTACTTGATGCCTTACATGCTTATGGATGCTACATACGGATGCTCTACCGCCTATATGTTCGGGATGTACTATTGATGTATTGTCTTGGACTTATGTCATTGGCACTATGTCTTGCCTTGGCTTGAGCTCTTGAGCTCATACATACGGCTTTTGTGCCAGTGGGAGCATTCTTGAATGCTTATCAGACATTGAGTAGGTGGTACTTTTATGCATTGAGCCGTTACATGCTATTAAGTAGTTTACAGACACTTGAGACTTTGGGACTTTTTACCTTTTGGGATGATACATCATATGTCTTGGTTCACTACATGCTTATGAGCTAAGCCTCAGTTTTGGATCCATATCTTTGTGAACTGACACCTACTTGTGTCAAGTTTTGGTAGTGGTAGGAACACTTTGCCCCGTTGCCTGGGGGGTGTGCCTACTCACTGGGCAGATGTTTGCATGACATACTTGGGTGTTGGATTCATGCTTATCAACCGTCATATGCTTATGCTATGCCTGCATGATGCCGGCTTTGGTCTTGGCAGTATCTGATTGCCTTGGGATCCGATTTTGGCATTGTTAGCTCTCTTTTACTGAAATTTGAAATTTATTATAGCAAGCATATATGTATGGACTGACATGGATTTTTCATGCTGAAACACTCTGAAATGATGTACTTTCACTAGTACTTGGTGGGTAGCAGCTTTGGTTCCACTTTCTTCGACATTTTTCCTCAATTTTGGTGTTTTTTTGGTCATTTTCTGCAGTAAATAGCAAGCAGTTTTGAACTATCTACAGTCTTTCAGGCTGCATTATGGTGAGTTCGTCAGATCATGCTATTTTCAACATCACTAAGCTTGACGGTACAAATTAATCTTATTAGAAGAGCCAGATTTGCTAGGTGCTGGTGCAGAAATCGTAGATCAAACCTTTGAGGTTAAGCGGGCATCTGCCTGCAACTATGCCAGATGAGGAATGGCTTGAGCTTGATGAGTTATGCAAGTCCACTATTGTATTGTCTCTCACAGAACAAGTTCACTATAATATCTTTGAGGAAGAACAGAGTGCATGACAGTTGTGGGAAAAGATCAAAAATCTCTATGACAAGAAAAGTCTAGCAAGTCAGATGTATTGGCTGAAGCAGCTTATGAATCTGCACATGAAGGAGAATGTGACTATGTTTGCTCACTTGAGCCAGTTCCATGCTATACTCAAGAACTTGACTTTGCAGAACATCACTTTTACAGAGGATGTCACTCCTCTTTTCTTGCTTGGTACTCTTAATGAGTCATGGGATGTATTCCGCACTGCATTATGTGCCTTTACTGCTACCTTGAAATTATATGATGTTGAGAGTGCTCTTCTGCAGGAAGAGGTTAACCGTAAGAATTTGGATGCCTCTCTTGTGTCTCATGCTATGACAATTAGAGGGAGGAATGATGGATATGGAAAGCATGGCAGTGGTAGTGGCTGTGGATGGGATTCTTAGAAATCTCAGTCCAAGTCTCGTGGGAAGTCACGTAGCAAATCCCGTGGCAGGAATGTAGATGTTACTTGTCACCATTGTGGGAAAAAGGGCCATATTAGACCACAATGCAAAGTCTAGTACCTGCAAAGTCTAGTGTTAAAATTGAAGAGATTAATGTTATGCAGCCTGAGAATGTTGATGATGATGATTATATCCTAGCAGCTTCTTCTAGTGCTTCAAAGATGATAGAGATACACTCTATGTATGCACAGTGTTGGCTCTTGGACTCAGGTGCTTCCTTTCACGTGACACCTTGCCGAGAGTGGTTTCATTCATACCGTACTGTTTTGGGTTCTGTGCGCTTGGGTGATGACAACTCTCTTGATATTGTGGGCATTGGTGATGTTAGGTTGTAGCTTTCTTCTTGCAGCAGTTTTGTTATGTAGGATGTATGTCATGTACCTCCTTTGATAAGCAGTCTCATGTCAGCTGGACAGCTTGATGATGCAGGATATCATGTATGTTTTTGAGACTCTGCATGGAAGATCACTGGTGGTAGACTTGTGATTGCTAGAGGTGCCAAGGCTCACAGTCTCTACCCCTTGATTGTATCATCTTCTTCCCTTGATCATGTTTTGTTTATGGGTTCTATCCCACATGTATCTCTTTGGCATGCCCGTTTAGGCCATATGTCTTTGAAGGGAATGAAAATGCTTTCTGGTTTGCAATACTTACCGCCCCTTGATTATGCATGTTTTGATTCATGTGAGCATTGTCTTTATGGCAACCAGACTAGGTCTACACATAAGAAGTCTGGTAGGCCACGCATGAGTGAGCCCTTGGCATTGGTACATTTGGATGTCTGTGGGCCCATGCCTTGTCAGTCTATGGGTGGTGCAAAGTATTTTGTTACATTCATAAATGATTTTTCACGGAAAGTTTGGGCTTATCCCATTAAGCTGAAATCCGATGTCTTGGCTGTGTTTGAGAGATGGCTTGCATTGGTTGAGAACCAATCTGGGTATAGGCTAAAATGCATAAGGACAGATAATGGGGGTGAGTATGTCTCACGTGCTTTTGAGCAGTTATGTGATGAGAGGGGTATTAAGCGTAAGTTGACCGCCCCCTACACCCCCCCAGAATGGTTTGGCTGAGCGGATGAATAGAACTATTCAGGAGCGTGTACACAGTATGCTTAGCCATGCAAGCCTACCACAGAGCTTTTGGGCTGAGGCAGTTAGTACAGATGTGCATGTCATAAATAGATCACCCTCTAGTGGTTTGGATTTCCAGTTTGCAGAGGAGGTATGGACTGGAAAACCTCCCTCTTATGCGCATCTCCGTGTCTTTGGATGTGAGGCATTTTGCCATGTGCCCCAGGGACAAGAGAAGTAAGCTGGATCCCAAGAGTGTCAAATGCATTTTCCTTGGTTATGGGGATGCAGGCGAGATGGGTTACCATCTCTAGGATCTGTAGGCGTGAAAATTCATCCGCAGTCATGATATAGTCTTCCATGAAGACAAAATGCATAGGTAGCCTGAGAGATTTGTTGAGATCAACAGGGTCATATTTCAGGATGAGCCGAGAGCTCCCGCATAGCCAGTTGGATAGCCTATAGCTGCAGCAGATGCTCATGGTCAAGGTGTTGGATAGGCAGCTGGGCAGGCAGCAGAGCCTGCCGTGAGATGGTCTACTAGAGACAGATGTCCACCTAATAGATTTCAGCCCTAGATGCATTATGTCTTGGTTACAAATGCAGGAGAGCCTTTCACTATGATGAGGCTATGCGTAGGGATGACATTTACTCCTAGGAGAGAGCTATGCAGTCTGAGATAGACTCCTTGCATAAGAATGACACTTGGGATTTGGTTTCCTTGCCTACGGGCAAGAAGGCTTTGCCATACAAGTGGGTGTATAAGCTAAAAAGTACCCCTAGACACCCCAAGCCGGCATACAAGGCTAGATTGGTAGCAAAGGGATTTAAGTAGGAGCATGGTGTGGATTTTGACGAGGTCTTTTCTCCTATGGTTAAGATGACCACCTGCGCTTAGTCTTGGCTTTGGTTGCTCAACTTGACTTGGATTTATACCAGATGGATGTCAAGACGGCTTTCTTACATGGGGACTTGCATGATAAGATTTATATGGAGCAGCCGAAGGGCTTTGCAGAACATGGCAGGCAGCACCTAGTGTGCAAATTGAAGAAAAGTCTTTATGGCTTGAAACAAGCACCTAGGGAGTGGTATCATAAGTTTGATGCCTTTATGGAGTCACAGGGCTACAGCCGGAGTGTTATGAATACGTGTCTTTACACGAAGAAATCCCGTGATGGTTCTTTATTGATTTTGGTACTCTATGTGCATGATATGCTGATAGCAGGGAAAGCTCATGATGAGCTAGATGCTCTTAAGGCTCAGCTTAAAAAGAGCTTTGAGAGGAAAGATCTGGGACAGGCCGCTCACATACTTGGTATGCGCATTAGATGTGATAGGAATCACAGGGACTCCTCTACTTGTCATAGAGGGAGTACATTCATAAAGTCCTTGAGTGCTTCCGCATGCAAGACATAAAGCCTATTGGCTGTCCATTGCCTTCTTATGTGAAGGTATCACAGGCTGATTGTTCGTAGACAGATGAGCAGAGGGCTGAGATGGCCAAGATTCCCTATGCATCCGCAGTGGGCAGTCTTATGTATGCCATGATAGCCACTCGTCCAGATATTGCCTTTACAGTTGGTGTTGTGACACGCTATATGGCTACACCTGGCAAGAAGCATTGGGATGCCGTGAAGGGTATCATGAGGTACCTGAAGAGCACTGCAGATATGTGCATATGCTATGGCAGCTAGGATACACGAGTCGTGGGGTACACTGACTTTGATTATGCAGGACATGCAGATAGTAGAAAGTCCACTTCCGGCTATGTATTCACCTATGCTGGAGGTGCTATTTCTTGGATGTCCAGGGTACAGAAATGCACGGCCCTTTCTACTACAGAGGCTGAGTATGTTGCAGCCACCACTGAGGCTTGCAAGGAGGCCATTTGGTTGGGTTGTTTAGTTGTTGACCTTGGTATTGATGCTATCCCTACACTACATTCGGATTCTATGAGTGCTATTCAGTTAGCCAAGAATTCGATCTTCCATGCGAAGACGAAACACATTGAGGTGAGGTATCACTTCACACGTGGGGTCATTGAGGATAAGTCTCTTGATCTTGTCAAGATCTCGACTGACCGGAATCCTGCAGATCTGCTCATGAAAAACCACTCTATAGAGCGCTTTGCCTTCCTCAGGAGGTTGATGGGCATGGGATGAGATGAAGTCTTTCCTCATCCTGTTGTACATGTGTACATGTTGTACTGTCTTTTTTCTTTTTCTTTCACTCCTCACTGGGGCAGATTCGCCTTTAAGTGGGAGGTTGTTGGGGGTAAAGGCACCTCTGCCTAGTCGCCTATGTATTACTACACTGACAGTCACCGCCACTGCACCTGCAGTGGCGGGCGCCCATCACTGTCACTTTATTCTTTATTCTTTTAGTGATAGTTTGAATAAAGGAAGGCCCGGTCACACATTGTGACTGTTGGAGTTCCCATTTCTAGTCTCTTTATTTCTTGCTCTTGCTCTCCCGCCATAGCTCTCGAGTCCAACCTTCGATCCGTCGCTCCCTGTCATATAGCAATGAGGAAAAGGCTTATAAATTGTACGACCAAGAGGCAAAGAAGATCATAGCAAGTCATGATGTGGTGTTCAAGGAGAGCTATCCCTATTCTCAAGGATGGGGAAGCTTCATCTTTAGATGATGAGGAGAAAGATTACCAATGTGTAATCACACCATATGAAAAGCTATTGCCACAATGGACAAAGTAGCTCTATAATCGCAATAATCCTATGCCTACAATTGTTGAAGAAAAGGTACATGGACCAAGGAGGTATCAGAGAATAGAGGAGCAAAGAAAGGCTTTTGCTCACATAATATGGCCTTAATGGTTGAGATTATAAGAGAATTAAAGAAGCTAGCAGACTTGTAAGAAGCACTTATTGATTCAAAATGGAGATCAACTGTGCAAGTTGAGTATGACAATAAAAATAAAGAATGATACTTGTTGGAAGCTAGTGGATTGGCCAGAAAAGAGGAAGATCATTGGCACGAAGTGGGTTTGGAAGGTAAAGTACATGACTAATGGTAGCTTAGAAAAATAAAAAGCTAGAATAATTGCATATGGATTTTCATAGATTAAAGGATTTAATTTTCAAGAATCATTCACTCAAACTACCAGAATGACCACTATTTGCACAATACTTGGAGTAGTTGCATGAGAATTGGCTAGTATACCAAATGGATGTTATATCAATGTCTTTGAATGGTGACCTCATGGAGGAGGTATACATGCATTAGTATCCATTTGGGTTTGAGGCCCCCCATTTTAAGAACAAAGTTTGTAAGGTAAAGAAGGCATTGTATGGGCTAAAAAAAGCCCCTAGAGCATGGTACCTAAGGGGATTCACCTTATCGAACATGTAAGACACCATGTGAGTTCAAAAGAAAAGATATTATATTTAGTAAAATTTATAGGATTATATTTATAAAAGAGAATTTAAATTATAATTTGAAAAAATAACTTCAATTGTGCAAACTAAAAGGGGTAATTTGAAGGCCTCATAGCATGTAAAGAAATAGTATTTCTTAATATCCTTTGAACACACATTATATAGATGATTTCTCATAGGTGGAACCTTGGGCCATGGTATCAACGGATGGATAAATACTTTTTAAGGTTAAATTTCAATAGATATGCCTCATATCCTAATTTTTATGTTTATAGAGATGGTGAAATTCTATAGTGATTGTCCTATATATGGATGATCTTCTTATTATAGGTGATGGTGAAGATATGATCCATTAGACTCGAAATGATTTGAGCTCTGAGTTTAAAATGACAAACTTCAGCTTGGTACACTATTGTTTGGGGATTAAAGTCTAATAAGAGTCTGGAAAAATCTTCATCTCTTAGAAATGTATGTATGGGAGATTTTGAAAGCATTTGACATGACTAAGTGAAAGCAAGATTTTAAGCCCATAAAAGAGCAAAAAATGTACCAAATATTGTTAATTTGAGGCAAAAATAAGAGCTCACTAGAAGTGACGGATGTAGATTTGATGATTTTAAGTAGTTGTGGAAGGTGGGATTTAAAAGCCATTCAAAATAAAGATGGAACTTGTCGTAGTCTTGGATTGTTAGAAATTTTTCCAGTGCCAAAATGGAGTGGAGCAAGTTCTATATAGTGTGGGAACCAAGATAGTCATCCAAAAATTTTTAGACTTCCATGTGGACGTTGGAAATTGGAGTTGCAAGTGCCCAAGGAAGGAGGAACCAAAGACCAATGAAAAGAGGCTTAAGGGGAAAGGGGCGTGACCCTCGGGGGCCTGCAAACCCCGAAATTTTCAGGCAATGGGGGGGGGGGGGGGGATTTTTTTAATGGTGTGAAAAAAATGGTGCCTCTTGCACATCAATGACAAATGAGAGGGCGGGAGGGAAGGGACTAGAGCCAAAGAATAAGCATATATTTTGATCACATCAGACTCTACTCTTGCATTTTCTTACTTCTAATCACCACCTCCACCTTTTCAAATGATGGATTGATCAGGGAGATCCACAATCATTCTTTCTCTATCCTCTCTCTCTCCTCTTGTAGGCAGTTCATGTGGGAATTCTTGTGAGAAGATCGGGATGAAGATCAGTTGTCTAGCTTACTTAAACTGGATTGATGTGGGACCCTGTTGATGCTCAACAGTGATTACCAGCACTATTCCAAGACCAATGGCATGTCCAATCGCTATCCATAAAATCAATTCTTGAGACTCAAAACACGAAAAATGGTGATAAGCCTCTTTAATGAAAAATTGGATTCTTTTTAACATTTCATGGTGCAAATCATATTCATATGTGATGAAAATTTGTTTAAAGCTTGGTTGTGATGTATTTGAGGGCTATAAATCATAAAATTTATAACACCTATTTGTAGTTGTGAGTTATTAATTTCTAAAAACTTAAAATACATATTTAAAGAGGAAAATTAATATTTTTCTTAGCTTTAGGTGAGCAAATCATGTTCATATGGGATGATATTAAATGTGATGATGATTTAGAGCTTAAATTAATTTTTTGAATGAGAAAAATAAAAAACATGGCATTTTACATAAAGAAAATAAGAAAAATATCAAAATGTAGTTTTAAGACAAAGAAAATAGAAAAAAATAGTTTTGTCTGCGTAAAAAATTTATGGAAAATTAGGGATATATTTGTGCGAGTATAATGGAGATAAAGCATGAGGATTTGCCTCAGTTTAGCCCCATTTCAATGTTTTAGTATATATTTATTGCTTACATTATGAAGAAACATACTTGAAAACACCACTTAGCCTACCCATTGTAAGCAAAACCTTAAACGATAGGGAGAGAGGAGGTTCTATGTGCTAAATATGGTTCCAAAATTTGATTGTTTTATTGCACTTTTCATATAGGTTTCGATCTTATTTTAAGTATTAAGAGGTACAATGGCACAGAGTAGTCCGGCACTGCCTTGTTGTCATCACAACAAAGTCGTTAATGAAGGAAAATATGATTATTTTACTGCACTTTTTATATAGATTTCAATCTTATTTTAAGTATTAAGAGGTATAGTGACACAGAGTAGTCCGGCACTGCCTTGCCATCACAACAAAGTCATTAATGAAGGAAAATCATGAAAAGAATGTTTGAGCACATTCACAATGCTGATTTCGTCTAAGTAAAATTATTGTGCACTCAAATTCATCCACTTTGCATTGCATTGCATCGACATGGTACAAAGAGAACTATCTCCTAGATCCATAGGACTTGGTTTCAAACTATTAAACCATGATGAGGATCCAAAAGTGCTAAGATGTGACAACCAAAGTTGCATCACCATTACCAAAAATAGAGTGTCTCATGCACACATCCAATAGTTCATGTCTATGATGGATGGACATTGAGGGAGGGTATTAGATATGCTTAATATCCCACCTTCATAGGATGCCACCAATGATCCATGGTGCTCTAATTTTTAAGCCCCCCATTATGAGGAGAAGTCACATGTGATCCCAGACATGACTTGTATATCAAATGAGGTCTATGTGATCGAATGAAAAAAAGGTGACATTTCTAGATCTAGCATTTAGGTTAAATAGAATAGTGACCCTTATTTTGGGATGGGGGCCATGGAAGCATCCCCAAGCTGGGGGGGGGGGGGGTTGTCTCAAGGGGGCTAGTGGAACCCCTCATGGGGGTTTGGGGGCAATACCCTTGGCTCACGATAAAGAAAATATTTCTTGATTAACTAGGAAATGTTCATAATATAGTCAAACAAGCCAACCAAACTACCTCTGTGGGTTATAAAAGAAAGACCCTTCCAAAGCCATCATTAATCCATCTTTTACCTAGTCAAAGCTCTTCTAGCTAGCCTTAAGCTCATCAGTTGGCTTGGAATTAAAGAAGTTTATGTCCTTCTCATATTTGCTACATATTCTCTACTTGCTCAAATTTTTTTTGTTGCACCATGTGATTTTCTATAGTATATCCATGTTCATGCTTTGTCTTTCTTGCTTCTAATGATATGTATATTCTCACGTCACTAGGCTATTAATGATCTTTGTTTCTTGCAAATATATCTATAATCATGTTTGCACACACCATGATCATGTTTGCTTTTAAGTTTCTATTCTTTTCATATTTACTGTGTATTCTCTCCTCTCTTGGATTTTGTTTGCTGCATTGTGTAAGTTTTACAGTATGTCCATGTTTACGCTTTGTCTTTTTTGCTTCTAATGATATGTTCATTCTCACATCGCTAGGTTATGCAATGATCATGTTTTCTTTTATTGCAAACATGAATGATTGCTATGAAGAAGCTACCAACATAGGATAGGCTATGGAAATGCTCCCCCTTGTTTTTTCTCTCTTTCAACTTAAGAAAGATTCTTTGTTCCACTTATTATGGGAATGTAAATGTGTTTAGTAAACCTTGAAATGGATTGCACATGCAAGGTCTCATAGCATCATTACTTGGAAACATATGCTTATAAGTGCATATACAAAATGAGTTTGTGCTTCCTCCCCTTTCGGAATGTGATTAGAGGGGCAGTTGCAATGGATACTTGAAATGCTAGGAATAAAAAGATCTTCATGTTGAAACACATGAGATCTAGAGCATGGCAATGGCTATGGTGGATCAAAGAGGAAGATTAAGCTCATGATGACATAGACAATACTTGACCTATTACACATGTGAATTAGGTTCCAAGATTGAGACTTGGGGGTCAAGGAACGGTCCTTGCAGTTTTCAATATTTCTTTTGACATAGATATTCAATTCATTGCAGGTCTTCTTGTCAATGTAGTCTAGCTTGATCTTATACTTATTCTTCACTTTGCTTGCAGCTTTAGTGTCCACCACTTTGATCTTTTGGTCCTCTTCTTTTAGGTCGTCCCAGTCTGCTTCTTCATTGACTTTGCTTGCAATAGTTGCATTATTAGTCTTCATGTCCATGTCCCCCTCAAGCAAAGGTATCATCTTTGAGGCAGCGGAAATGACTTCAATCTCTTGCATTATCTTCAAGGTAGGAGATATTTCTTCAAATAGTGATAGCACTTGAATGCTCACAACTCCATCATTCCCTGCAAGTAAGACAAGCACATCTTCTATGTGCTTGAAATGAGCAACAAGAGTAATGTTACTCTTTGTTGGAAGTAGCCATGTAAAAAATCTCTTATTTGACATTCCCATGATAGGATATCAGCTCCAAGTGACTAGCAAAGAGTTGATCTTGAATGTGCTAAAGAGCACAAGTGTCAAGAAGCACTAACTCAGATACTATCTTGATGAGCTTGGTGTTGATGCTGATTCTTCTTGCTTGATGATTTGATGTGAACCCTTCAATGCTTGAGTCCCCTCCTTGCTGGTAAAATCCTACTGGTAAATCAGTTCATAGAGAGAGAGGCAAGATCTCCGATGAGAAGAGTGGGAAGAGTGAGGTTGAAAATGAGCATCTTGAAATCTTCAAAAATCCTCAAAGACTTGTCCTCCTTGTTGATTGATCAGTGGCATTGAGTAGATGAGAGTTGCAGGGAGTCCCTTGAGCCTTCAAACTAGCAAAGATAAGCAAATGAAGTGAGAAATGAAGTTTAGTCAACTTTGGCTATGGTGGAAGGATTAGGATTTCTGAGAGGCAATTGTTCTTTTGCTCTATGTGATCATCAAGAAGGGAACTATCATGACCCCTTGTAGATGATAGAAGCCTACTATGTGGGCTATCATTGCCCTATGGAGATGGCTGGAATTGCACCCTGTGGGAGATGCAACAGCATCACGAATGAAATAGGCGTAGTTTGGAACATCAACCTACAAAATTGACAATGTTGGGCCTATGGAGCACTAATCTTGTGGTTTGTTGTGCTGGCTAGGGGCATCTTAAGTTGGAGAGTAAGTTCACAAAAGGATTCTTAGAGAGATATGCTTTGTATGTAGAGATCCAACTCCTCCAAGTTGGGTAGGTGTTGATGTACACGAACACAAGTATGATAGTGACTCTGAATAGAGGCAATGCTGAAGCTATACTTGCCCAATATCAATGATTGAGGTGCCAAGGAGGAGCTTTGGAAGTAGAGAAACACTTCTCCAGAAGGAAGTCTAGAGTGATTTAACTTGTGGAGAGAGATATGAAAGCTTCAGGCTGATAGGGTGCTACTAGCTATGGCTGTCATGAAAGCTTCATTGAAGGTAGGAATGCAAATGAAGTTGGAGATGGGGTTTAGCACTCAAACTAAGCTTAGTAGAGAGTGAAATGGAGCTAACACATGCCAAGCCATGCTCACCTATGCTCTGATACCATGTTGAAAGATGTGGGATCTAGAGCATGGTAGTGGGTATGGTGGATTGAAGAGGAAGATTAAGCTCATGATGACATAGACAAGACTTGACATGTTACACAAGTGAATTAGGTTCCAAGATTGAGACTTGGACTCATAAACACAATCTTGTGTATAAGACTGACAATGACCAAGATACTAACTAAAATGGGAAAGCATCATGTTATTGAATTTATCATATATTAAAGTGGAAGTCAAGTACAATGCTTTATAGTTGTTGGATGGGTAACAGTTTCCCTTTTTGTGCATATGGGGTTCAGCCTACCTGCATGTCCTAAGCCTAAACTGCCTCATAGAATGAGGCCACACTGGTTGTGATTGTAAATCTCAACACTTAAAGGCTATTTCCTAGGTCCTATAGTTAATTCAATAGACCATTTTAACAAAACTATCAAGTAGATTCTAAATTTTCTTAGATACTTGGAAATAATTTCACACTAAAGCTATTGTTATTAAGCTTATTAGTTGCGTAACTTTGTGGTAGACCTCTAATTTGACTACTTTACATTTAATATTACTATTATTATCACTTTTTTTTAAAAATAGGCCTCAGGTGTCCTACAAATTGCTAGAAACTTGAATGTCTTTTTCACAAGCATTCTATTTATGATCCTCACAATTGGGCCGATGTTAAGATTGCTTCAGCCTAGAAAAGCTAGAATGAATGAGCATACATCTCATGGCATTGAGAATAGTCTTGTTTTTATGTTCAGCAATACATTCTGTTGAGGAGAGTAGGGAACCGTATATTCATGATGAATATCCTGATTATTACAATAATCATCAAAATCATTTGAAATGTATTCTCTACCATTATCACTATGAAGTTTCTTGATGCGACGACCATTATGAAGTTCTATAGCTTTTTGATATTGCTTAAAATATAATAAAGCTTTTGATTTGTGTCGTAAGAGAAAAACAATGGTGTATCGTGAGAAATCATCAATAAAAGTCATCAAATACTGATATTGAGATTTTGATGGAGGAAAAGGTTCACAAATATCAATGTGAGAATAAGATCAAGAAAATCTCTAGAATGAGATGTGGCGGAAATGGAAAAGGGTTTGCAAAAATGCATTCCAAGTGCACAATATTCACAAATCCCCATATGAGGACGAATTTTGAATTCCATACCTTGAACAAGGTCACTTCAAGTCTTTTGCTCAAGCATGCAATGTTTCTTGTATGTGCAATACTCATTATTTGCTTCTTGGAGGTCCTCATTTGTTTGATTTCCCAGGTGGATCCTAGTGGGCTAAAAGCAAGGTTTGGTGGCATTAAAAAAGGGCAAATTTGAGTCCCACCTTCTTAGTACATATAGAGTCCTTTGAAATTTTGGAGGGAATCCCTTGAGGAAAAATGAAAATTGACTCATTAGGTCACTTTTCTTTATGCCATATCTTATCTATACTTTGTGTACATTGTATTGTGTGCAAAAGAAGAAGAAGATACCAGCAAAAAAAAAACTTTTGGCTTCCATCTCTCTTCATGTGTTCTTGAGTGAGCTTCCCCTTGTGTGTATGGTGTGTATTTGGTGCAGTAGCTCAAGCAAGTCTCCCCACCACATGATTTGTGATATTATATCAAAGCAACACCATTGAGAGAGGCTAGTTTTGAAGGCTAAAGTGAAGGAGAAGAAGTAAGGATTTGAGCAAGCATGAAACAAAGAAGCTCTTCCATTCTTCCACCCTTTCTCTTGGGGATAGTAGTTATGGAGTCATGGAAACAAGGTAGAGCAAAAATTTCAGTTTGTTGTGAGATTTGATGTGTGAACAGAGTATTGTATATTTTGTAAATAAGTCATTTAGGGCTTTCTTAGCAGATTTTTTTGGCCTTGTTAGGATTTTTTGGGCCCCATTTTAGATCCAAAACATTGTATACAACAGTTTCAAGATATATTGCAATTTCGATTGTGCCGACTGACAATTGGTGCATAGGTTATAGATTTCAAATTTGTAAGTTGTAAGGTATTTGCTAGGAAGTGAACAAAAAAATTATTTACAAAGAAGTTGTAGATTACGTATACTATTGAACAATCAATAAAAAAGGTTGCTTAGTGTATTGCTATGCACTTATTGTAAAAGGTTATAGAAGACTTGCTTGATACTTTATATCAATTTTGGAATAATTGTAGAGAACAGTGGAAGCCCCATCATTGAGAAGTTGGACAAGAACAACTATCCATCTTAGAAGTTCCTTGTGATGAACTTTCTTAAATGCCTTTATGAGTTTATTTCAGGTAAAATAAAGAAGCTAGAGCTGAGGGACCCTATGACTATAGATGAATTAAAGGCATGGAAAGAATGGAATGTAAAAGACAAAAAAGTGATGCATTGATTGTCTGTAGCTATTGATAACACTATGTTGGGGCATATTAGAAATGCAAGAACTTCACATGTAGCTTAGATAATATTTGAGAATATGTTTTTAGTAAATCCAAAGGCACAAAAGATTCAACTCATGCAAAAGTTGAATACCTTGAAGAAAGGAAAGCTGCATGTAAATGAGTATGTTTTCAAAGTGAGAAGCATTGCCGATGCCTTATTAGCTATCGATGTAATTCCTAATGAATGATTTAGTTTCATTTACTTTGGATGGCCTTAATAATGAGAAGGCCTGGAAATCCTTTCACTTCTGTGTATGTATAAAGGCCATTTTCAAATTTTTATGAGTTGATCTCTCTCATGATCACTAAAGAGATCAATATGTAGGGTGAATTATCTAAAAGAACTGGTGAACATGTCCAAGCATTTTACTCAAGCTCAGGGGGACATGGCAAATCCTCTACAAGAGGCCATGATATGGGACATGCTAGTAATAATCACCAGTTTAGTAAAATGTTGTTTTCAGGAGGCTATTGAAACTTTAATGTGGGCAGGGGGAGTTCTAGAGGAAGTGGTGGATGGCAAAACATAGATTCTGGAAATTTTGGTATTGTTTGTCATTATTGTGGTGAAATAGGTTATATTTGTAGCCCATTGTTATATTAAGAATGATGATATCTATAGTGGTAAATTACAACAAGAAAATTATACATCCTCTTCACGATGCAGTGAAGATAAAAATGAATATCTATTTGTTATACATCATATGATGAATGTTGTTATAGAAAAGGATCCACATGATAATGTATGGTATGTTGATTTAGACATATCTAATCATATGACCAAATAAAAATGAGCATCTATTTGTTAATACAATATATGATGAATGCTATTTGTTATAAAAAAAGAGACATGGTTTGATGTATGATATGTTGATTTAGGCGCATCTAATCATATGACCAACCATGATGAACAATTTGGAGAGATGTTAGATTTACAAAATCTAGGCTATGTGCAGACGGGTGATGATTCATACCATCCAATTTCACATATTGAAAAAGTTTACTTATCCTTGCATTATGGTCAAACAAAGAGTTTATCAAATGTATTACATGTGCCATCAATCACAAAAAATTTAGTGTATGTGTTGGCCAAATGGTAGAGCAAGGACTACATATTTGATTTAATATAAAAGGTTGCTTTGTGGAAGTCTCTAATGATAATTGTAGGTTGGTTGTTAAAGGAAGTGAAGTTAGCAGCATATTCACTTTAGATGTTGGAATTCCTACTATAATGCTACTATAGATACTAAAGGAAAAGAAGTGGTTGTAGACATTAAAACATGATACAAATGTATTGGACATGCAAATATGCAAAGGTTGAAATTAATGTAATCCAAAGGGTTTCTTACATGGTTACTTACTTTTAGAGTTGCAGAATTTCATAAAGTGTGAGAAGCATGTCAATTTGATAATAAGAAGGTAGATAACCTTTTTTGCATGATAGATATGTGAGTAGAAATATACTTAATGTTGTGTATATAGATGTTTGGGAAGCTACACAAAATATATATCTTAGTGGTAGCAAATATTTTGTCACCTTTATTGATGATTATTCAAGAAAGTGCTTGAGGTCAGATAGAGGGGGAGAGGACCTCTAATGAGTTCAGTGACTTCTTGAGGCCTCATGCAATAAAGAGGCAATTTACTTGCAGATATACCCCATAGAAAAATGGGGCTTTGGAAAGAAAAAAAAGGCATATTTGCATGGGTATTGATGGATGAAAAGAATATATCAAAATATTTTGTCTAAAGGTTGTATTATGTACATGTGTTAAATGAGTTGTGAAAGAAGCTTAATTCAAAAGCTGAAATATATTTTTAGTAGATACTCTTTGGAGTAGAAAGGGTATTGTTGTTATAACCTTGTCATAGGTGAGTTCAAAGTAAATAGGGATGTTATTTTTTATGAGACAAGAAATTAGTATGCATCTAGTGGTGATACATAGGATGATGATGATAACGATCGTGATAGCTATATGTAGAAAAAAAGCAAAAATCACGAAGACTTAAGAAACCAAAAATATAATTTGATACTACATCTATAGTTAGCCTTTGGTCTGTGAGACTTAGGAGCAACCCTACATCTTCAGGTGCATCTACTAGTATTGCAGGTAAAGAAAAAGAGAAGGAAAAAGTGTCAGAGGTAATGATGCATCTACTAGTCATATGGGGTTTGATGGAGATTCTAATGGTTTAGAGAGTTTGGATGATGAGTTTGGTATTTCTTTAGTTATGACACTAGCTCAGATACCTTGTTAAAATATTTGGTTTTGAAGGTTATGTAGCTCACCATTATGCTTATATGGTAAAGTTATTTGAGGATGTTGAGCCCACTTGTTTTTAGGATGTTGTTGGTCATGCTTATTGGGATGTAGCAATCAATGAGAAGATGGTTGCATTAGAAGCCAATAAGACTTGGAATCTAGTACCATTGCCTAAGGCCAAGAAAGCTATTGGCTATAAGTGTGTTTACAAAATCAAGCATAATGCAGATGAATCTATTAGCAAGTACAAGACTAGGCTAGTTGCAAAAGGCTATGTTCAAACATTGAGCCTAGTTGCTAGAATGGCAATGGTTAGATGTATGATTTCTTTGCCAATAACCAAAGGTTGGAGTTTGCACAAAATGGATGTCAAGAATTCCTTCTTGTATGGTGAATTACAAGAAGATGTGTATATGGAGTAGCCAATAGGTTGTGAGGATTTAGAGCATTCCATATCTATGTGCACATTAAAGAAGACACTCTATGGAGGACTGAAGCAAGCACCTAGAGCATGGTCTAACAAGATTGGAGAGTAACTTGTCAACATTGACTTTTATATTTCTAATATTGATCACTCACTTGATGACTTGATTATAGAAGTGACAATGACAGTGGGATTGTTGAAGTTAAGGAATTTTTGAATAAGAAGTTTGACATGAAGGATTTGGGTGAGTTGAGATACTCTCTTGGTATTGAGGTGATCAAATGTGATGATAATATATGGATGTCCTAAAGGAAGTATGTGACAACACCAACACCTAGAAACATGTCACACATTGCAAAAAATTTCAACAACATTGTATACATCTGATACACTATTATCATCTTTTTACATTAATTTAATGCATATGCGGTGTTCGTAGTTGCTGTCTTTGGAGGCCATGTCCTTGCAGTCTAGCCAGGAGATGTTGGTACAAGGAAGTTCTTGTATGAGAGGAAGGTGGAGTTTTAGACAAAATCCGATAGATTTACTTAGTGAATCTCAGTTATGACTGTTTAAAATTTTCCCGTAGGGATTATTATCACTTAGAGAAGATAAGACCTTGTTATAAATTAGGGGTTTTTGGGGGATTTTTAGACTTGGCAAGGTCTTGATAGGTTGATAGGATATATCTTAGTATTAATCTAAGGGATGGGGGATTTCATAAGTTATGCTACCTCCTACCTCCCAAGGATTAAATTACTTATGAAGAACACACATCATCATGATTGTGATTATTGTCTATAGTAATACTGTCGTGATGATCAAGGGGTGATCATTAGATCATTGATTATTATTGAGATCCCTTTGGGGAGGCGTTGAATATCAGGTAATTGGAAAGCTTGAACCTTTCCGCAACCAACATAGGATTTTTCAATGAGACGGTCAAATTGTCAAGGCCAAGAGTATTAGGGGACTTTTGGTTCGTATCCCTATCATTAGTATAGCAGAAAATCTCTTGCATTGAGGGTCTTCATCATTGCCCATGTTTGAGGATTCTTTACTTGACTGAGAACAACATGCGAAGAATTGAAAGTCTAAAGAATTGCACAAGGTTTGCAAGTTGGAGATGTTCTTTTGAATATAGGTTAGTTAATTGAAAGATTTTAGAGTGAGTAAAATGATGAAAAAAGAAAAGGAGGCCGTTGCATTTCTTACGGGAGAAAGAATGGGGGTGTGATCTCAAGAGGCGCCATCTTCTTCTTCTTCTTCTTGGGATAGTGATCAAAACAGAGAGAAGTAGCAACAATAATATGGACTGCACATGTGATTGATCAAGAAAAGGGGATGGACATCATCATCAATGATCTAGAAAGAGAGAGAGTCAGTCATGATCTCCATTGCGTTTGATTGGGTGAAGAAGAGGCTATAGCAGGTGCATTAAACCGAAACAACCCCCTGGACTCTGTGCATTGCGGTTTGCTCTTCTTGGTGGATCAATGTCTCTCACCATAAGGGCATTCAGTCTAGAGAGAGAGAGAAAGAGCGCTGCTCGCGCAGCAGCCGCAGCAGCAGCAGAACGTGATTAATAATGGCGACCTGCAGATTAACAATCAGGAGATTAATGGCATCACGACCAATGGCGACATGAATGGAAATAACAGGAGGAGGATTAGTGAGACGCAACAGCTGCAGCAACAGAGATATATACATATATCGCATTTGATATGGGGAAGAGAATGAAGGCGTGAAGAAAATCATGGTTGCCATGATTGAAAAGGAGGTGCCTTCTTCGACATGCTTGCTGGAGAGCGAGGAGAGAGAGCATCATGGCAAATAGGAGATGATCAATGGAAAATGATTTTGATCATTTGCAGATGAAGTCAAAGGAAGAGAAGGAAAAAGGCACTCTCCCTTCTTCATAATGGCCAATTCGGAGCCTCAACACAGTTGGGAAGACTGAGATTGTAGGTCTAGAGCAAAATTTCCCCTCTTTCAATCGCCTGGCTTCGCACAGAAATCCATGATCAGATGGCCAAGATCCATAATTACGTTATCTTCCCTAAAGGCATCGACATGAAGAATACAAAAGCCATGGCCAATTAACTCTTAATTAAGAGTTTAATTCTTTTAAACCCCTAAAGGGCAATTTCCATTGTTAAATCAATAGCGCGCAAGAAGCTGAAGGAGAGCAAGGGCGATAGGAAGAACTCAAGGTCAGAACAACTAGCTGGAAGCTAGACTTTCCATGACTGGACTGAAAGAGGACACGGCTTCCAAAGACGCGACGACAATCGACGGATTTTACAAGTACACGCCTAAATCGTTTAACAAAAATAGAGGTTATAGCATGATTAAATCTTCAGTTTATTATTTTTAAAAAATGTCTTAAAACCTATTTTCCTACGCTAAATGGTTATTTGTATTTATGTGGACCTGTTTCTATTTTCTAAAAATAGAAAATAGTCAAAAATGCTTAAAAAGGGCTTACAAATGTTACAAATAAATTTTTATGAAATTTTTGATTAAAAATTATAAGCTATGATATTTTTTTCATGAAGACAATAATTCTAAAAATTTACTTAATTTTTTCATAATTTTTAAAGACTATTCAGTATATTTAAAATTTAAAAATAGTTATTTTTAAAAGAAAAATAACAGTTTCCATATAAAAAATGGATTTTCTATCAATTTACAAAAAATATATATACTATTCATGGAGAACTAAAAAGATAATTTTTGATGTGTTAATGGAGTTTTTGCAAAATTTAAACAAAAGGGAAACAAATTAATTATATTGTCTTTAAAAGATGTTTACATTGAAAAACATGATGTTTTTATTTTGAGAAAATAAAAAATATGTGGTGTGCTATTCAATAACATAGGGAGGGGTAAAAATAAGAAATGTAATAGTCTTTTATAATAATCTCTTATGTCAAGGAAAAACTATAATCATAAATTTAAACTATGAATATCGAAAAAATTAATAAAACAATCATTTGATGGCATGAGGAGAAGCCTCAGCATCTAAGTTGAAATTCTATATTTTATTTTCTATAAACATTATTTGAGCGATCAAAAGAGTTAAGAGTGGAGGGCCACTAGGATAATTGATAATTAAGGGGATACATTGGGGTTTTAAAATGAACTGTGTATGTGGACGTATAAGAGTATGGAAAGAACTTGTTTTTGTCACGATTGATGTTTAGTTAAAGAAGAGGAAATAAAGGATGTTACCATTGGAAAATAAAAATAAATTAATTCTCTAAACATTATTAGCAACGATGAATTGCGCAAAATGAAGAGGGGAAACGTTTAAAAAGGGGGATCAAAGTTTATGGGTTTATGGCACGTTAGTTGATTTGTTTTGAATGTTTGTTGATTAAAAAATAAAAGGAAGTAATTTTATAAAAGGTGGAGAAGGAAACATTTAAGAAGGAACTGAAACAAAGATATACTTATAGATTCTATCGAATCTATGTTGTGAAACAATATTTCTAAAGTCAAACATCAAAATTTCCTGGATAAACCGCCACTAGTATGGCAGGAGCAATTTACGAGGAGCCGCCCCTGAAAGATGGGGGGAAACCATAGTTTTTCCTAGGTTTAGAATTCTAGTGCCCAAGTTAGAGACCTATCTGTGATGAGCAATTATTAAAAAGGAAAATATAATAACTAAGTAAACTTGTTTAATTTGTAGACATTAAGAGAATACTAGTTGGACTACCATAGTGAGGGGTTATCATAAATATTTGGAAGGTTAGGCAGAGTTATTGCAGTTAGTAGTAAAAATCACCTATCTAGTGCAACAACTCTTCGGAGTTGGCTTGACAACCCGGTTAAAAGTGGCTTGGTCATTGGCCGATTATTTTTTGGTGCGTCTGCCGGGAGTCAAGTGCACTTGAACGGGTGGTGGATCTTGCTAAGATACTTGAATCTTAGGCGCATTTTTGTGAAGTTAATGAGTGATTTCGAAGTCTCTTTTTTAAGAGACTATTTTCCGAATTGGCCCCAGGATTGCCAAAGGCAAGTGATAGATTGGGCAAGAAACACAGAATTAGTAGAGAGTGGCAAATATTTTGGTCCGCAGTTAACGGTAGATGTTGAACAATTATCCTCTTGGAGTTGGGGGTATAATGAATGCGTGCAAACCATTGTTCTCTTAGTGGCACATTTTGGGCTGATAGACGAAATTGAAATAAATATGATTACTGTGTCATACCACTATGATTGGTATTATCGCACAGCTTATCGGACGTTTAGAAGGACTGAGTGGAGTGATGTATTGCCTTGGATACATGTATCCAGAGGTATAAAAATTTCATTTGACACAAAAGACGTGAGAGAGGTAGTTGAAATTTTAGGTTTAATTCCTGAGTCGAAGGAGAAACTACCGTATGGAGAAGAAGATCCAGAATTTCCAACTATTCTCAAATTATTGAGCGCATACGCAACCACAAAAACCCTAACTTTGTAGCTTTAGGGGAAAATTTATGAGTCACAAGAAATTTGCAGAGAATGACATTAGTGGGTAATAAATTAATGGTGGATGAGTTCTGAAGAGAGGTGAAGACAACAAGTGGAAGCTCGAGACCAACGTGCAAGGGAACGAGCCGCTTGACAGGAGGCTTGGCTACTAGAGAGGTTAGAAAAGGTGAATGCTTTGCTGAATTTGGGAATAGACATTGCGTCAAGCTCAAACATGGAGCTGCTAGGTCCTAACATACCATTTGATAGAACCCCATCACAAGCAAGTGAAGAAGATTCTTATCACTGGGACCAGGTAGTTCGGGTACTAGTAGTCCCACTAGAGAGAGAAGTAGACAAAGTAGCGAAAGTATAAAAAGTGAAGCTAATGCTACAGTAGGAAGTAACGAACCATCCATTGATTGGGACTTAGAGTCAGATTTTGGATTTCGCCAATTCTTTAGAGAGCCAGGGAGGGTTCATGGCTAGAGCGAGTAGCAGATTTTGGATTACGGTTCTTATTTAGGATTCCTTGCCAAGGAGATTCATTTCAAGATATACGTGATCTAGGGTTGAGATCCCTATTCAAGGAGTCTAAGGAAATAGCATGGGTTGACTCTATTCAAGATTTTGGGTAAGGGTCGTTATTTGAAGAGACAATGGCTCGTAGTCTCGTAAGGCTAGCAGATTTTACTCAGTTTGGGGGACTGTGGGACGAAGATCCTGATGCTCACATGCAAAGGTTCAAGGTGACTTGCGTAGCGAATGAGATAGTAGATGATAATCAAAAGTTGCATATATTTCTAGCAACGCTAAAAGATGAAGCAGTAGATGGTATGGTAACCTCGATGCTCAAAATAAAGGGAGCTATGTTGCCTTGTCAAGAGCATTCTTAGAAAAGTTTCGACGGCAAGGTTTCCAAGATCAATTAGCTCTTCAATTGGATTATTTATCCCAAGGGGCAACCGAAAGTGTCGAACATTACATTGAGTGTATGGAGACAATTATTCAAAAGATGAATCCAGCTCCTAACGATCCCACGCAAAAGCGTACATTTATTGATGGGCTTAATCCTAAAGTTCATCAGCATGTTAGTTTACAACGGCCAGCCACACTAGTAGATGCTAAAACACATGCTAGATGGTGGGAAGAAGTGCAGCTTAGTCAACAACGATGGAGGGATTTATTCAAAGAACCTCGGATGGAATATTCGAGCACTTCAGGTGGGTTACCTAAGAACGTGTCTTATGTGACCGTTCCCTTAAATCCATCGGCAACTGTAAGTTCCAATGTATCAATTGCACCTTTAAATCCATACACTTCAATTCCAGCCTATATGATGCAGACAAGAATGCCCTCTATGCCTCAACCTCAGTCCCCTCTTGATGAAGCAAAAGTAGCATATATTATTGCAAAATCTTTAGGAAAGTTGAAGGAGGAAATCATGGGTGCAGTACAAGCACCCTTGAAAGAAATTTATTTAGTAACAACACAAGGTTCTAATGCGCAATAGCCTTTGAGCAGCTCAACCTTAAACCCACCTAGATCAAATATCTAGTGTGGTATAAGTGTCATGGTTATGGCCATGTGGCTACTGAATGCTCGACACCTTCACGATTAATGCCTGAACATCCTCCATTTTGTACTTTTTGTTTAAAAATAGGCCATTTAGAAACAAATTGTTGGCACAAGATCAGCCAACAACAACAACAAAATCGTATGATGCAAGAAAATTACAATTACATGGATCGTAATAATACTACTTATGAGATTGGGCCACCCAATCAACCTTTTAGGCCCCGTGGATTGCCTACCCAAGGAAGACCTCCAGTGCCACGAAACAATTATAATAGTGATGAAAACCGAGGAAGAAATTCTCCTTTTAGGAGAAACAATGGTAACTTTCGTAATCCAATGGGCCAGAGTGGACAACAAAGGCCTAGAGGACCAATAATTTGTTATCGATGCCAACATGGTCATATAGCTACATATTGTCCAAATGCATGTAAAAATCAGGAATATACTCCTCTTTGTATGAGGTGTAGCAGTGAAGGGCATCATGAAGAGAATTGCCCTAAGTGAGAGGATAATAAAAATAATGATAGGGGTAAACAAGTTTCTAATGAACCCTCAACCTCATCTGCAAATTTAATTGAAGTAGAAACAACAAGGCAAGAGATTGAGTTTAGGTCTAAATTCATACATCATAGGGTGACCTTTAAGGCTGACCCCATGATTGGTGTTGTTACTAGAGCGCAAAAGCAACAACAAAAGGAGCATGGTCTAGAGGAAGAAAGTCCCCAATCAAAAGAAGCCGTGAGGATAAATCTAAGGACATAGATCCCAACATAGAGCTACCTGAATTGGATTCTTCTTAGCAGTCTTCAGACCATCCGTTATTGCCCGTGCCTCTAGCAAATCCTAAGATTCAGTTGGAGGTAGCTCCTTTTCATGAATGACTCGTACCTCCAAAAGAAGGGAGTAAAGAGCACACGGAAACAGTGAAAAAGACCTATGATCTTTGGGTAGCATTGGAGGAAATAAACTTAATAATTAACCTGAGGCAGCTCCTTGAAGTAGCGCCTATATGTCAAAGGTAGCTTTATCACAAACTAGTTTGACGTAGGAGGAAAAGGATTGAGACTAACGCTTCTAAAGTAATTGCAAATGCATCCAAAAGGAGAACGACTAAGGAAGTAAAAATAGTAGATTTATTTGTGGATCCAGGAGCACCAGTTATAGACACTACCATCAATGGACATTTGCTGAGTGAAGTACAATTGGATGGTGGTTCAGCTCTCAATTTAATGACAAACCAAACGATGCAAGAATTAGGGTTGAAGAATCTAGAACCTGCTCATATAATTTTACATATGGTTGATCAAAGGACAGTGACTCCTTTGGGGTTACTGCGCAATGTGAAATCTGTAATCGTTGGACTAGAATTTCATGTAAATTACCTAGTAGTTATCTCTTCATATTCTATGTTGCTGGGTGACCTTGGTTGTACCAAGCAAGGTGCACTCAGGATTGGTATAAAGCTTCAATTTTGATTGGTCCCCGAAATGATAGGGTCAAGATTCAAGTTACCACAAAAGGGTTTTTGAAGAAGTCAGGAGATGAAGTAGTTAGTGAGATGGATGAAAAATCCAATAGTGAATTCTATGATTCAAAAACAAAGGGCCTTATTCTTGGTTATTTAAAACACAACGACCAGCAAAAGCAGAAAAATTAGAGAAAAATTAGAGGTTAATATTGTGCATCATCCTAACAAATCAGAATAAGTGGGTATTGGTGAATATGCTATTAATTTTTCATCAGACAATGATTCTGATAGCAATATTACTCGCTGGTTCTCTACCTCGGAAGATACAACCCTAGACTGTTTAATGGTTTCAGCAAAGGAGGATAAATATCCTGTGGATGTAATCCATGAATTCAATTATTTGAATGATTCATTTTTCGATGCATGTCTTGGATTTGGTAAAAATGAGGAAGAAGGTGACCTTGGATACGAACGTGAGGAGAGTTTAGTTACAACATTTCCTTATGAGGTAGATATTCTGCCTTTTGGGTTCGAACAACTTCCATTTGTTGCTAAAAGATCTTACTATCATCAGCTAGAAAAGAAAGAAAGAGAGAGAAGAAAAAGAAATAGTTGCAAACCTTTACAACAGCCGATATTACATGATGATAGAGATGACCCATCTCCAGCTTTAAATAGATTTGCATAGACTTTTAATGAATGTCATGGTAAATATGATAGGATAATCAAAGATTTAAATGACTTTGGAAATAGAACGTAAGGCAGCAGTGACAGCTGTGAATGAAGCAATGAAGAAAATTGCAGAGTTACAAAAAGAAAAGTCAAAATTCCAATTTAGGGAGAGGCGATATCTAGAAGAAATTTCACTTCTAGAGATGTATTTAGAAGAGCAAGAATCTAAATTAAAAAATAATGTGCAACAAATGGAACAAATATCGCCTATTCCTAGGAAATGCTCAGTGGAATGTGGGCAAACAAATGAATTTTATACAAGAAGTAAATCTTTGGCTATTTCTGGAATTGGATTGCAAGAGAAAAACTCTACTACTGCTCCTTGGCTATATCATTCCCTTAAGTGTTCTATGAGCAATAGGCAAAAGCGGTATCATTATTCTAAAGGGCAACTAGGGAGATATCATAGAAGGCAATTGCAATCAAGCAAAGCTCACCTGCCAAGTATATATGAGGTAGTCTTACCACATCCCAAAGAAAGAGTAATGGATTTTACTGTCTATGGGGATGGAGTTGAACCAGAGCTTCGATGGTTTGAACCTCTAGCACCTAAGAATTTTCTAGAGCTAAAATGTGTTATACACTATTTAGGGTGTCGGATCCAAGGTGAGGAAGATGAGGATTTACACTCATTAATTCTTAAGCTTAGCAATACTCAATGGTCTTGGGATTTGAATGACCAAGAATGTTTGGAAAAGAAAAATGGAATTTTATGGCTTTATCGTCGAACATTACATGCTCAATTTCCATGTGATCCAGAGCAGGTTTCACAGATAATAGGTTCTATAAATACCATGTTCACAATAAAGAGTAATGGAAATTTGAATTCCATCTCACATGGCTTGAGTAAAAGACAAGGAATTAATACTGGTAAGCTATTTCCTGATATCTTGGATGTCCATATGATAGAAATGACTGAGGGCACTCGTGATAATTTAGCTATTGTCCCTTACAGGGCTTTACCCTTGGTACAGTCAGTGAATGCGAGGGAAGAAGAGCCAGAATCTAGTACAAGGCATAGTCTGCTTAAAAATGTATCAATGGAAATATCAAAAGATGTGCCTACGGTCAAGCCTCGAAAAATAGCCTCTTTGTTTATTGAAGAGCCCGAAGTGAAAGTAGTTAAAATAGGAATGGCAGAAGGGAAATATTTAAATCTAGGAGCTCAAGTGAAATTCCAAGATCGACAGAGGTTTGAAGAAGTATTATGAGCACATGTCGAGGAATTTGCTTGGTCTTATATGGACCTTAAAGGTATTAAAGCTTAACTTTGTCAACATTATATTGATCTAGAACCAGGCACAAAACCCGTCTATCAATGCCAACGACGAACAAAGCTTGTGTATGCAGAATTGGTTAAAGTTGAGATTACTAAGCTTCTTGATGCGGGATTTATATATCCTATTGCATACAGTGAATGGGTATCTCCAATTGTGGTAGTACCCAAGAAGAATAGCAAGAAAATCCGTATTTGTGTTGATTATAGGAAGCTTAATAGTAAGACAAGGAAAGATCATTTTCCTTTGCCATTTACAGATCAAGTACTTGATAAGGTTACAGGCCATGAGCTATATTCTTTCATGGATGGGTTTAGTGATTACAACCAAGTGTTAATTCATCCTGAAGATCAATCCAAAACTACTTTTACTATTGAATGGGGTACATTCACTTATAAAGTAATGCCTTCTGGCTTATGTAATGCACGCGCAATGTTTCAAAGAGTTATGATTGCAGCTTATCAAGATTTTCTTCGACAGTGGATGGAAGTTTTTCTAGATGACTTTTGTGTCTATGGAACAACAAAAGAAATGCCTGATCAATGGGAGCAAGTATTTGAACGTAGTGATGAAGTAGGTATATCATTAAATCCTAATAAATGTGTTTTTTGAGTTCCAAAAGGAACGTTGTTGGGGCATATCGTTTCTAAAGAAGGCATTGCCATGGACCCAGCTAAAATTGCCAAGATTTATGCACTTCCTCCACCAACAACTCTTAAACAACTTCGAGGTTTTTTAGGACATCTAAATTATTATCGATGATTCATTTCTGATTTTGCAAAGGTGGCCTCACCTTTAACAAATTTGCTACGAAAGGATACTCCTTTTAATTGGGATGATGCTTGCAAGAAAGCATTTGAATTTCTTAAGCAGAAGTTAATAGAAGGATCGGTATTGGCACCCCCGGATTGGACGAAGGAATTCCATATTCATGCAGATGCATCTATGAATGCCGTGGGAGCAGTTTTATGTCAAGCAGATGACAATAAGATGGATCATTCAATCTATTATGCAAGCCGTAACCTAAGTGATGCGGAAAGAAATTATACCACCACTGAGAAAGAATGCTTATCAATGGTTTTTGCAGTGGAGAAATTTCGTCATTATTTATTAGAAAATAAATTTACTATTTATGTTGATCATGAATCATTAAAGTACTTGCTTACTTAATAAAGCAGAACTTTCAGGACGTGTAATTCGTTGGATGCTATTATTTCAGGAGTTTGATTTTCAAATAGTTACTCATCCTGGTAGAGCTCATGTTCTAGCATATCATCTTTCTTGATTATTAACATCAGATAAGGAGGAAGGTGTGGAGGATGATTTTCCAGATGCATCACTTTTTACGATAGAGACACAAGTTCCATGGTATGCTGATATTGCAAATTTTCTTAGCACAGCTCGGTATCCACCTAGTGCTGATAAACGACAAAAGCGACAAATTCTAATGCAAACACGCTCCTATGGATTATTAGGGGGACTATCTTTATAGATTTTTTCCAAGGGAAGGTATCTATCGGCGATGTGTAAGGGAAATGAAGTCCCTGTGGTTCTTAAGGCATTGCATGATGAGCCGTGTGGTGGCCATTTTTCCAATGAATTAACCGCAAGAAAGGTTTGATTAGTTGGGTATTGGTGGCCTACTTTATTTAAGGATGCTTATTATTATTGCCAAAAATGTGATGTATGTCAAAGGACTGGTCGTCCTTCTAAGAGTTTTGCTACACCTTTGACACCCATCTTGGCATTAGCACCTTTTGAGAAGTGGGAAATTGATTTTGTGGGCCCAATTGATCCACCTACCAGATATCGTTCTAATCGTTATATCTTAGTTTGTGTACTGATTATATTACCAAGTGGGTGGAAGTGAAAGCACTTAAGATAGATAAAGCCATTGAGGTGGCTAAGTTTATGTATGAAAATATCATTACCCGTTTTGGGTGCCCACTAGAATTAGTAAGTGATAGAGGTTCCCATTTCTTGAATGGTCTAATTAGTGAGTTAACAGAACTATATCAAATTAAGCATCGCAAATCAAGGCCTTATTATCTAAGGGCTAGGGCCAAGTTGAAGTACACTAATAGAATTATTTGTGGAATTTTAACTAAAACTATTGCTTCTCATAGGCTAGATTGGGATGAACGTTTATATGAGGCATTATGGGCCTATAGAACCACTTATAAGGTGATAGTGCAAAATACACCTTTCAATTTAGTTTATGGAACTAATGCTATTTTTCCTATTGAGCAAGAGTGGCCCACTTTATGAGTAGCCCTATCGTTACGATTAGGTGCGGTTGAATCATTGAAGCAAAGGATTTTACAATTGGTGAAGCTAGATAAGGAAAGACTATTAGCTTTACAAAGCTTAGAAGCCATGCAAAAACATCGTAAAGCATGGCATGATCAGAAAAATAAAGTACGACAGTTTAAAGAAGGCGATGTAGTTTTACTTTATGACAGTCGATATTACAAATTTCCTGGAAAGCTCAAAATTCGTTGGTTAGGACCTTTTAAGGTTATTAAAGTTTATGATAATGGTTCTCTAGATGTACAAGATATTAATGCTAAAAATGAGATATTTAGAGTCAATGGCCTCCGCCTTAAACATTTTGTGACTTAGGATAGCTAAGTATAGTTAGGTTAGTGGTTAAAATAATCCCTGACTAATCTACATTTGGATTTCTTTTCTTTTTGGGGGGATTTTAATGGGATGCAGGTATGGCTTTTCTGTGGATGGATGCACTTTACCCTCATCTTGATGCTGATAGTTTTGACCCCGGCCCGTATAGTATTCCACGTTTTCAGACGCGTAACAGGTTTTTGTATGCACCGAGGGGAGAGGCCTCTTGTGGTTTTTCTTTTGTGATCTTTTTTTTTTTGCAGTATCATCCACCATTTGGTTGTAGGCAGTGTTAGCGGCATCTTTATGTGCATGCGCAGCTCCTGTGTTGGCAGTGTCACACATACTTTCGACGTTATGGTACCACTGTCACGAAGGATATGATAAGTTAGACATACTAGCGCCATGATTATGATAGTGTATTCTCGCCTGAGCGTGGCATTGCTCAATATAGGGTGGGTAGATAGCAGCACGAATTTTTCCAATATCAAGCTACTATTTACCATCTTACTCCATCATATCCCGATGATCAAGTAACTGTCAATTGTCCTTGTTGGGATTATATCTCTTGGTATATGGATAGGACCGAAGGCTACTCTTTAGGATGTTTACTAGTGGCACCTATGCCCAATTATGAAGATGCAGCTGCGGCTCAATTCCATGATGTGATGGAGGTTTTTAGCGATGCACCTGATAGCAAGTCTATGACATCTGATGTGCCTACGTTAGAGGCTATTCATGAGCATCCTATATCTGATGGTTTAGTTGATAGGTGACTTAGATAGCGTGGATGATTTTGGATTAGGGTTATTGTTTGCAATCGAAGATCTTAGAGAGTTTGAGGATTTTAGTTTAGATCTTTTATTTTCTTAGAGTCTTTTCGGTTTTTACTTTATTCTACATTTAAAAAGAAAAATAACAAATAATATAAAAAAAAACTTTTGATTTGTTGATACCTTTACATTTTAGGTTTTTGCACACTTTAGCTTAGTTAGTCTTCATATGGTCAGGTAGTTAGTTGCACGCATGGTTGGGATACTCCTTCAGTGCTAGGAGCTTATTACAAGGGAGTTTGACTAAGTGACCAGTTTTTAAAGGAGTTTCATTCTTTATTGAGCTAACCTATTAATGGTTTAGTGGTTAGTGGTTGAGTTCTGTGCAAGTTTAATGATTTTGTATATATATTTGAGAACAACTACGTATTTATCCTCGCATTATTTTGGAGCTGCAACGTCAGCGTACTTAACAGGTTGTTTCATACCTAATCTATCTATTTATATTCGTTTGAAATAAAGGACATTAACAATATATATAACTTTTTTGAAATAATTTAGAGATTTCAAAACCCAAGTAATTACAGAAGGAACACATCACAAAACATTTAAAACACAAATACACTGAAAGATACATAAACAATTTAGCCTATACGAGAGTCCACTCACATGGGATGGGATTTCGCACCAGGAAGTGCTTAAAAGGGGGTGATGTGTGTGCATGACATAGTGAATTTCATGGTATGGAAGTCTAATTAGGAAGCTAATAGAGTTTTCCCTTGACTTTTTGTCGCTTTTTTAGTGATGTGGAGTAGCTGAATAACAAGGTTCTCTCAACGAAATTTTGACTAGGAGTAGTGTGGAAGAGATATGCTGAGTTAGTGAGTCTCTTTGCTTGTCATTTTCCTAGACAAGGTAATTGATATTATGTGCTAGATTAGATTCCTCGCGCGACGCTGTTGAGCTAAAATGTTTGAAAGTTCAATTTAGTGATGAATTCCTAGCCTTCTAGCCATTCCTATAAGTCACGAGACTCCAAAACTAAAGTAATAATAATAAATTAAGTTTGGGAGAGTCTATCTATTCATTTTTCTAAAAATAATACAAAAACTAAAAGAAATAAATCTAAAGAAAATGCCCTGAGACTGTAGGGTTGAAAAAAAAAACCAAAAGAAGATAACCATCGCCTCTCTGAGGTCCTGGTAGGCTGTAGGGATTTCCTTGACGGGTGCCCTACGTCCGATGCCTTGCATCTCTTTGGGGGGGGTTTGGGATATTTTGGGAAGGAGAATAAATATATATACTCTTTTGACTTTTAAAAAAAAAACCCTCAAGAAAGTTTGGAGTTAGGGACCATTGACTGGTTGTTCTAATAGAACATAGAGAGTTAGCAGTTAAACCATAGGAGTCCTATTTGGTATTGTAGTATTGGGTTGCCTTGTTTGGGTTCTTTGATAGGCATGGACCTTATTATTGACACTATTTCAGAAGCAATATTTCTAGTAGGATAGTAGTGTGGCATTTCATTGCGTAGAGAGATTATTGTTGTTTAGTAGCTCTAGAAAGCTTCCTAGTTGGTATATTCTATGCACTGGATGAAGCTCTGTTATGTACTTTAGTGGGAAGAGTGAGTAAGGGGGTTGTTAGTATGTACAAGTTTTTATATAAATTAATTGAAATATTTATCTTGCTGGATTTATAATAAGACACAAGTTAGTATTTTTATATCTTTTCAGTGTCTACTAGTCTTCTATGTGAGGTTTTGTAGATCTTGTAGCTATGCTCGCGAGGACACTTCGCAATTAAGTGGGGGAGAAATGACAACACCTAGAAACATGTCACACATTGCAAAAATTTTCAACAACATTGTATACATCTGATACACTATTACCATCTTTTTACATTAATTTAATGCAGATGCGGTGTTTGTAGTTGTTGTCTTTGGAGGCCGTGTCCTTGCAATCTAGCCAGGAGATGTTGGTACAAGGAAGTTCTTGTATGAGAGGAAGGTGGAGTTTTAGACAATCTGACAGATTTACTTAGTAAATCTCAGCTATGACTGTTTAAAATTTTCCAGTAGGGATTATTATCACTTAGAGAAGATAAGACCTTGTTATAAATTAGGGGTTTTCGGGGGATTTTTAGACTTGGCAAGGTCTTGACAGGTTGATAGGATATCTTAGAATTAATCTAAGGGATGGGGGATTTCACAAGTTATGCTACCTCCTACCTCTCAAGGATTAAATTACTTATGAAGAACACACAGCATCATGATTGTGATTATTGTCTACAGTAATATTGTCGTGATGATCAAGGGGTGATCATTAGATCATTGATTATTATTGAGATCCCTTTGGGGAGGTGTTGAATATCAGGTAATTGGAAAGCTTGAACCTTTCTGCAACAACATAAGAGTTTTCAATGAGACGGTCAAATTGTCAAGGCCAAGAGTATTAGGGGACTTTCGGTTAGTATCCCTATCATTAGTATAGCAGAATATCTCTTGCATTGAGGGTATTCATCATTTCCCATGTTTGAGGATTCTTTACTTGACTGAGAGCAACATGCGAAGAATTGAAAGTCTAAAGAATTGCACAAGGTTTGCAAGTTGGAGATGTTCTTTTGAATATAGGTTAGTTAATTGAAAGATTTTAGAGTGAGTAAAATTATGAAAAAAGAAAAGGAGGCCATTGCATTTCTTACGGGAGCAAGAATGGGGGTGTGATCTCAAGAGGCACCATCTTCTTCTTCTTCTTCTTCTTGGGATAGTGATCAAAACAGAGAGAAGTAGCAACAATAATATGGACTGCGCATGTGATTGATCAAGAAAAGGGGATGGACATCGTCATCAATGATCTAGAAAGAGAGAGAGTCAGTCATGATCTCCATTACGTTTGATTGGGTGAAGAAGAGGCTATAGCAGGTGCATTGGACCGAAACAACCCCCTGGACTTTGTGCATTGCGGTTTGCTCTTCTTGGTGGATCAATGTCTCTCACCATAAGGGCATTCAGTCTAGAGAGAGAGAGAAAGAGCGTTGCTCGCGTAGCAGCCGCAGCAACAGCAGAACGTGATTAATAATGGCGACCTGCAGATTTACAATCAGGAGATTAATGGCATCGCGACCAATGGCGACATGAATGGAAATAACAGGAGGATTAGTGAGGCGCAGTAGCCGCAGCAACAGAGACATATACATATATCACATTTGATATGGGGAAGAGGATGAAGGCGTGAAGAAAATCATGGTTGCCATGATTGAAAAGGAGGCGCCTTCTTCGGCATGCTTGCTGGAGAGCAAGGAGAGAGAGCATCATGGCGAATAGGAGATGATCAATGGAAAATGATTTTGATCATTTGCAGATGAAGTCAGACGAAGAGAAGGAAAGAGGCACTCTCCCTTCTTCATAATGGCCAATTCGGAGCCTCAACTATAAGAAGCTGGGAATACTTAGAATACTAATAATATGCCATGTCACATTGACACTGGTATATAAGGAGAGAAGTTGTAATTTTTCACATCTTTTTGACATATCAATACAATTACAATCTTTCTCTCCCTTCTTGCTTCAAGCTTCCATGGCTTCTACATCTTTCCTATCTTTCTCTCTCCAATTCTAGTCTTTCTCTCTCCTCGTCACTTTGTTTCTCTCTCTTCCTGCAGTCTTTCTCTCTCCTCTGCAGTCTTTCTCTCTCCTCTTTCTCTCTCCCTAGTTCTCTCTCTGACAAGTGGTATCAGAGCTTCAGTCTTTGATCCATTATTTTCTTCCATTTTCACTCTCATTTTCATATTTCAAAACCAATTTCAGACAAAAATGGTACAAGACAGTGACTAGTGGAGTGCTGCAGGACAACTACAGTTAGCAATGACTACATCTGGAGTTATTCAAGGTCAGATATGGCGGGTAAAGGCTTAAATGGCTGGACGTCATCAAATTTCATGCAAAAATGGAGGTAACTAGGGTAAAGAATGGTTAACCGGGCTTAGTTACAGACTAAACTACAGTTACTTTTCAAAAGAGAGCTTCTCTTCTCTCTCCTTCAAGCTTTTGGCTAAAGCTTCCATGGTGGATGTCAATAATCTTCACAAATCTCTCTCTTTGTGCTGAATATCTCACTGCCAAACCATGGGGTAAAGATTCCTTGTGTCATAAGCTTCAAGAGGAGTACCAGGCTTGACCATTGCTGAAGAAGATTGGCCAGGAAGCAGCCCGAAAAATGCGCCAAAAAATGCGCTGATTTTCCTGCTCCTGCTCCCTGCTCAGCTTGCTCCACTACCTCAGCCATTAATCATAGCTCTTGAAGGCTTCATCAAGCACTGATTGGCAACAATCTTTAACCTCTGAAGTATTCTGATCAGCCATTCCTCTATTCAAACCCTAATACACAGCAGGGCAGCCATAGCCACAGACATGGAAGCTCAAATTTCTCAAGATTTTGGACTTTCCCGACCTTCAAGGCTTCTCTAAAGCTGAATACAAGCTGGATAGACTTCAAGATTGAATACATTGAAGAGATTTCAGCCCGTGCATGTCAATGAAGCTCAAATGGAAGGAATATTTTGGGGCTTTTCATCAGAGAGCTTGAATCTTTGAAGTTCAAGTGTTCAAGCAAGGCTAAAGTATTGATCTTTCAAGGATTTCATCATATTGAAGCATGTATGGACTGATTTCATGGAGATTTCAAGCTTTATGTTGGATTCATGGTGGATTATGAAGAACTCTTGCATCAATCGGGTTAAAGCTGATATCCATCATCATTTTCAAGCTTAATAGAGGTATTTTCTTTTGCTAATCTCTGAAATCTCTCAATAATCCTATTGCTAATGGCTTTTTCACTTGTTGATGAGAGGTTATTGATCAATTAATTCACTGGATTGATCAATAGATCAGAGAATAGTATTAATTTTCTCCAATTTCAGCCTATTTCATTGAATTCCTTTTGATTCAAAACCATTACTCATCTTAGGTAACATTTGATCAGCTTGATGCATAACCTTGATCTGTTTTGTTGAAATTCTCTCTTATCCAAGCTGAAATATTGTAAAAGGGTAAGTACTAGCAATCAGTGAGTCACTGAATTGCATAGGTAAACCCTTCTCCCATCTCAAATTTTCTTATCTCAATCAATTGCATCTCATGAAAGGCTGAATGGTTATTTTTCAATTGCATATCATGCTGATTACTTAGCACACTAGCCTCTGCCATGTTGATATTCCCACCAAGGAAAAAGGTGGATGCCGGGGGAGATAGTGGGACAAAAGAGAGGTGACCCTCCCTCACTATCGAAGATCCCGAAGGGGTGCAACCAACCGACCCGGGGGGAACTTTGCCCACCTCCCGGTGATTCGGAGCCCGTGTAGGGAGCCCGTCCTGCCGTTTTATCCCTCACACAGGTACAGCGAGTGGAGAATTGAAGATTGAAGACTTTCCAACGACTCAAGTACCTATTGGAGTAAAACAGGGTAAAATAGGGCATTTTCAGGTTACCCACAGGGTATTTACAGGTGGATACAGGTACACCCTTTGATACTGAAGTACAGGTGCAGGTACTACAGGGTACCCACAGGTCCTATATACCCCTTTGCAGGGTTTGGTAGCCTTTGGAGGTTACTTTCTTGCATTACAGGGTCAAAACATGGCACTTACAGGTCTAAACAGGGTGCAGGACTGGACAGTTCAGACTCTGAAAGTCAGTTACAGAATTTTCTGTCCTAAATCTGTTATAGCGTGCTATAGCTCATCTCAAAGGCGGCATTGTAAGCTTCGATTCGCACAAAAAAGTTTTGCAATCGGAGTTTTCTAGCCAAAGTTATAGCCGTTTTACTGACAGGGGGTACTGCAGGACTGCACTAGTATGGCAGGGCATAAAGGCAAAAATAAGGTCCAGGAGGACTATGCACAGCAAATCAGGGATTCTATGATGGAAAGCACACTTCAAGAGAACCCTGAAGAGCCTCAACAAGGAGAGATTAGTATTCTCAATGACGCTTTGTGTGCCCATGAACTAAGACATAAGGAACGTCATGAAGCTATTTTGTCAGTAATGGAGCATATGATTTTATCATTTGGTCAAACAAAGTCTACAATGGAACAAATGGTTTTATCTCATGGAAAAATGAAGTCTACGCTTGATAAGTTGATGGAATCAACTACCCAAACCAAGGCTTCCATTGATAAATTAGTAGAATCCAATGCTCAGCTTATGACAAAATTTTCTCAATTGATGCCATCGCAAATAGGATCAAAAGAAGCTAATGAGAAGGCTTGTTCAAACAATAACCCTTCAGTCCCACTTCAGCCATCCAACCAAAATGGTTATGGAGATGGAATCATTGGAAGAAGAGGTATTCCCAATAGTCAGTATGAAGTAGGAGAAGCTTCACAAAGGCATGATGACTATTTGGGCAATTTGAACGGCGCCAATACTCAAGCTTTTGGACTGCATACTCAGCATTCTAGGGGTGCTTTACCAACAGGAAGATTACAGGGTAATTCTCAGCCATCTGTTGGAAGATTTCAATCTCATTTTGGGGGTTCTGTACTTAGAAATTCCGATCAGCCAGTTTTGGGACAGCAACCTTTCCATGATAAAGAATTCAAGGATAAAATTGTTTTATCCAAATTCAATGGCCAGTCATCTTCACCATCAGAATTAGAGGAATGGACTTCTAAGATGGAGTCTTATTTCGACATATTTCCTAAAACTGATGACATGAAGATACATTTTGCCTCCCTCCACTTAGAAGGATTTGCTCACACTTGGTGGAGGTATATCAAGAAAGAGAATGTACTTATTGAGAATTGGGAAGCTTTCAAGGCACTTATGGCTGAAGTCTTTGTTTCACCTCTTGAAAAAGAGAAGTTAGAACGAAGATGGTATAACTTGGAACAAAGGAGCCTAAGTGTAAGAGATTATACAAACCAATTTCTCAACTTGACCATATATGTGGAAAACATCAGTGATGAGGCCAAATTACACAAGTTCATGTATGGCTTAGAACCATCCTTGTCAGCTGATGTTATGGCGCAAAATCCTACTTCACTTTTCAAGGCTATTGAGCTTGCAGAGCGCTTTGGAAGGAAGTATAGGAAAGAGTCTTCATTTCAGCCAAGTTATGGACATCCAAGGACTGTTTTAAAGCAAGGGCAAGTTGGTAACAATTATGGTAGCAATCATATGCCTAGTGGGAGCTTACAGATACCAACTTATCCCCCATTTAATGCTTCTAGGCTTCAAGGCAATTTCAGGACAGCAAACAGTCCAAAGGTTGAATTTAAGCAAGGTGACAATAAGCCTAAGTCTATTTCAGCCAATACAAATTCCAAAAATATTCCCATGGATCTTTACAAGGAAAGAAAGGACAAAGGCTTATGCTTCAAGTGTGGAGAAAAGTATACTCCTGATCATGCTTCAAAGTGTGTATACAAAAATGCCAAGCCAAAAATTCAGAGTATGCTAGTTCTTGAGGACCTTGAAAATGACATAGATGAAGTTAATGCAGTCCCAATCAATGCTGAAAATGAAGATTTCGAGGATGATGGTGGACAGGAGTACTTCTATGATCCATCTGACTCTTTTCCTTTTGATCCAGGCGGTGATATCCCATTTGATCCTGGTGGATTTCGTAATGAGTTGCCTGCTGCCACTAATTGTTCTATCTCTATGGATGCTTGGACGGGATCTAAGAACCCTAATACACTTCGTATGAAGGGAAGCATATGTGGAAAGCCAGTGTTCATCCTGATAGATAGTGGCAGTACTCACAGTTTTGTCAATAAATCCATTTTGTACAAGTTGAATTGTGTTCCCACCGACTTACAGTAGCCCATTAGAGTACAAGTGGTTAATGGTGAAGAGGAAATCAGCACACAGATTTGTCCACAGGTTTCTTTGCAGATGGCTGAAAATTTTGAAGTCAAAGTAAACCTGATCACTTTGGAAATGGGGCCCATAGATATTGTACTTGGTTGTGACTGGTTGATGACCTTAGGCAGGATTACTATGGATTTCTCACAGTTATATATGGAGTTTTTCTCCAATGGACAGCTCATCCGTTTACAGGGGATCCCTAGTAAATCTGATTTTCAGCTTATCACCATTCAACAACTCAAGAAAGAGTACAAGAAGCGTTCACAGATATTTGTATTGCATTTGAACAAAGAAACACAGGATCAGCCCAATAATTCAGCAAACCATCCAGCCTTGACAGCTCTTCTTGAGGAGTACAGAGATCTATTTGAAGTACCTACTTCATTGCCTCCTAAGAGAGCGGTGGATCACCCCATTGATTTGGAACCCAACTCAAAGATGATCAATAAGCCACCTTACAGACTATCAAAATGTGAACGAGAGGAAGTAGCCAAGCAAATCAAAGAGCTTCTTGAAATGGGATTCATTGAACCAAGTTCTTCACCGTATGCATTCCCAGTCCTGTTAGTCAAAAAGAAAGATGGATCTTTCAGAATGTGCATTGACTACAGGGATCTTAACAAGATAACAGTGAAGAACAGGTATCCTATACCCAGGATAGATGATTTGCTTGATGAGCTTAAGGGGGCTCGATTCTTCACGAAGATTGATTTGAGATCAGGGTATCATCAGATTCGCATGAGAGAGGGTGATGAGGTCAAGACTGCTTTTAGGACTGATCGTGGGCTTTACCATTTCTTGGTGATGCCATTCGGCCTTACAAACGCTCCAGCTACCTTTCAAAGCCTAATGAATAAGATTCTACAACCTTTCCTCTTTCAGTTTGTCTTGGTATTCTTCGACGACATTTTGATCTACAGCAAGACTTTTCAGGATCATTTGTCGCATATGAGGAAGGTTTTTGATGTGTTGAGACATCATAGGCTTTTTGCTAAGGAGAAGAAGTGTTCTTTTTTTTCAGACTGAAGTGGAATACTTGGGGCATATAGTCAGTGAAAAAGGAATACAGACTGATCCCAAGAAGGTGCAATGCATAAAAGATTGGCCAACGCCTACTACTACTACCTCTCTTAGAGGATTTCTTGGTCTATCTTCATTCTATCGCAGATTTATAAAGCATTATGCGGCAATTGCAGCCCCTTTAACTGACAGGTTGAAGAAAGAGGCTTTCTTTTGGGATTCTCTTGTAGATAGCAGCTTCAACCAGTTAAAGGAATTACTTACCTCCGCTCCTATTCTTGTATGCCCGGATTTCTCTAAAGAGTTTACTATACAATGTGATGCTAGTGGCCGTGGCATTGGGGCTGTTTTGCTTCAGGAGCATGGAGTAATTGCATTTGAAAGCCGTAAGCTTACTGATAAGGAGATGGCCATGAATGTTTATGATTAGGAAATGTTGGCTATTCTGCATGCAATCAAGAAATGGCACCATTACTTATATGGCAGCCGATTCAGAGTGCATAGTGATCATCGCGTACTCAAGTATTTCCTTACTCAGTCAAATCTTACTCCAAAGCAACGACGATGGGTAGCAACATTACAAAATTATGACTTTGACATCACTCATACAAGGGGCAAAGATAACATAGTGGCTGATTCTCTCTCTCGTATGTGGGCCTGCAAAGTATCAGTCAAGACGGAATTACATAGTGATTGGATTGAAGAGCTACAAGAGGCATATCTCTTAGATGAGAAATTCAGCCAAATCTTTCAGAAATTACAGCAAGGTCTCATGGAAGAAAACTCGCACTACCAGCTTAAAAATGGTCTTATTTGGTGGAAGGGCAAGATTGTTATTCCCTCTACTTCTTCTTTCAAGCGAAAAATTATGGAGGAGATGCATTCTTCGCCTTTAGCTGGACACTTGGGAGTTTTCAAGACTTATGACAGGATCAGCAAGAGCTTTTATTGGGAAGGACTGTGTAAAGATGTCAAGGACTTCGTTATGAAGTGTATGCCTTGTCAGCAAAATAAGGATAGCACCCATAAGCCAGGGGGTTTATTGCAACCATTGCCTATTCCTACGGGTAAATGGACTCATATTACTATGGACTTTATCACTGGCTTACCTACTACCAAGAAGGGGTGGAATAGTATTTATGTGGTGGTTGACAGACTCACCAAAGCAGCTCATTTTATCCCAACAAAAATTCAGTTTACTGCTTCTCAGGTGGCCAACCAGTTTATGGAGCATATTTTCAGATTGCATGGATTACCGCAGGTGATTGTCCATGATAGGGACTCAAAGTTTATGAGTAATTTTTGGCAAGCGGTATTTACATCTATGGGTACCAAGTTGGCTCCATCTACGGCTTATCATCCCCAAACTGATGGATAGACAGAGAGAGTTAATAAATGGTTGGAGACTTATCTTCGCCATTTTTGTTATGATGTCCAAACCTCATGGGATTCTTGGTTACACCTGGATGAGTTTGCTTATAATAATTCCACTCATGCGAGCATAGGAGTTTCACCCTTTGAGGCTTTGTATGGTTACAAGGTGCCCCTACCCACAGTCATTTTTAACGAAAAGATCAACCCTCATGGGAAGGAAGAGTTGGATAGAATGCAGACCCTTCTTCAGCAATGCAAGGTGAATCTAAGGAAGGCTCAAGATCAGATGAAGATGTATGCTGATGAGAAGAGGAGGCCTTTAGAGTTCCAGGAAGGAGAGCTGGTTTTGTTGAAGGTGCCCAAATCCAAGTATTCTACATTGAAAGATGGATCCAGTAATAAGCTTGCCCACAGATTCTATGGCCCTTACAGGATCCTTAAGCGGATTAGAGATTTGGCATACAGACTAGAGCTTCCCTCTTCTACAAAGATTCATAACGTCTTCCATGTTAGTCAGCTCAAGCCCTATTATGGTGATCCAGTGGATTTAGTTGATGAGCTGCCACCTATTGATGAAGATGGTATTGTTCAGTACATCCCAGAGGCTATTATAGGTCAGCGTGAAAAGAAGCTTCGATCACGTTCTATTGTGGAATATTTGATTAAATGGAGAGGTTTACCCTCTGAAGAGGCTTCTTGGAGACCTGATTCAATATTGGATGAGTATCCATACTTGAAGGATACATTGGTGGCTGAAGCCTATTGCTTATGGAGCTAGTATTGGTGCAGACTGGTTCAGGACAGCACGCTGTTTTAGAACAGTTTTTGTCGTACTTCATTTTCAGAATTGAGCTATCTACATGAGCTTAAAGTACTCTTCAAGAGCTTCGTTTTGATATGTGGTACACTTCATTTGGACACTTCTATCAAAAGTTATGGCTGATTTGGTCCAGCAGGGACTGTTATTCCAGCAAGCTGTCTACTTTCTTCTGGAACTATTTGTTGAAGATTCTATGGCTCCAATGGCTTCTAAAGTTCTTCAAATCATGTATATAGCAGCGTCCACTTTCCGTACTTCAAATTCAGCCCTTGTAATGATAAATTCTTCACTCATTCCCTATTTGTAAAGCTGTAAAACAGAGTAGTACTCTGTTCTATCCATCTTTTCTTTAGCTCTTTCTAGTTTTGTTTTTGGGGACAAAAACTTTTGGGAAGGGATGGATTGTAAGAAGCTGGGAATACTTAGAATACTAATAATATGCCATATCACATTGACACTGGTATATAAGGAGAGAAGTTGTAATTTTTCACATCTTTTGACATATCAATACATGTACAATCTTTCTCTCCCTTCTTGCTTCAAGCTTCCATGGCTTCTACATCTTTCCTATCTTTCTCTCTCCAATTCTAGTCATTCTCTCTCCTCGTCACTCTATTTCTCTCTCTTCCTGCAGTCTTTCTCTCTCCTCTGCAGTCTTTCTCTCTCCTCTTTCTCTCTCCCTAGTTCTCTCTCTGACATCAACACACTTGAGCAGACTGAGATTGTAGGTCTAGAGCAGAATTTCCCCTCTTTCAATTGCCTGGCTTCGCGCAGAAATCCGTGATCAGATGGCCAAGATCCATAATTACATTATCTTCCCTAAAGTCGTCGACATGAAGAATACAAAAGCCATGGCCAATTAACTCTTAATTAAGAGTTTAATTCTTTTAAACACCTAAAGGGAAGTTTCCATTGTTAAAATCAATAGCACACAAGAAGCCGAAGGAATGCAAGGGCGATAAGAAGAACACACAGTCAGGACGATTGGTTAGAAGCTAGACTTTCCATGACTGGATTGAAAGAGGACACGGCTTCCAAAGACGCGACGACAACCGTTTAACAAAAATAGAGGTTATAGCATGAGTAAATCTTCAGTTTATTATTTTTTAAAAATGTCTTGAAGCCCATTTTCCTACGTTGAATGGTTATTTGTATTTATCTGGACATGTTTCTATTTTCTAAAAATAGAAAATAGTCAAAAATGCTTGAAAATGGCTTAAAAATGTTACACATAAATTTTTTTATGAAATTGTTGATTGAAAAATTATAAGCTATGATATTTTTTCCATGAAGATAATAATTTTGGAAATTTACTAAAAATTTTCAATAATGTTTAAAGATTATTAAATATATTTAAAATTTAAAAATAGTTATTTTTAAAAGAAAAATAATAGTTTCCATATAAATAATGGATTTTCTATCAATTTTAAAAAATATATATACTATTCATGGAGAATTGAAAAGATAATTTTTGATGTGTCAATGGAGTTTTTGCAAAATTTAAACAAAAGGGAAACAATTTAATTATATTGTCTTTAAAAGATGTTTACATTGAAAAACATGATGTTTTTATTTTGAGAAAATAAAAAATACGTGGTGTGCTGTTCAATAACATAGGGAGGGGTAAAAATAAGAAATGTTATAGTCTTTTATAATAATCGCTTATGTCAAGGAAAAACTATAATCCTAAATTTAAACTATGAATATCAAAAAAATTAATAAAACAATCATCCGGTGGCATGAGGGGAAGCCTTAACATCTAAGTTGAAATTCTGTATTTTATTTTCTATAAATATTATTTGAGCGATCAAAAGAGTTAAGAGTGGAGGGCCACTAGGATAATTGATAATTAAGGGGATACATTGGGATTTTAAAATGAACTATGTATGTGGACATATAAGAGTGTGGAAAGAACTTGTTTTTGTCACAATTGATGTTTAGTTAAAGAAGAGGAAAGAAATGACATTACCATTGGAAAATAGAAATAAATTAATTGTCTAACATTAATAGCAACAACAAATTGCGCAAAACGAAGAGGGGAAACGTTTAAAAAGGGGAATTAAAGTTGATGGGTTTATGGCACATTAGTTGATTTGTTTTGAATGCTTGTTGATTAAAAAATAAAAGGAAGTAATTTTATAAAAGGTGGAGAAGGAAACATTTAAGAAGGAACTGAAACAGAGATATACTTATAGATTCTATTGAATCTATGTTATGAAACACTATTTCTAAAGTCAAACATCAAAATTTCCTGGATAAACTGACACTAGTATGGCAGGAGCAATTTATGAGGAGCCGCCCCTGAAAGATGGGGGGAAACCATAGTTTTTCCTAGGTTTAGAATTCTAGTGCCCAAGTTAGAGACCTATCTGTGAGCAGTTATTAAAAAGGAAAATAGAATAGGTAAGTAAACTTGTTTAATTTGTAGACATTGAGAGAATACTAGTTGGACTACTATAATGAAGGGTTATCATAAATATTTGGAAGGTTAGGCAGAGTTATTGCAGTTAGTAGTAAAATCACCTATCTAGTGCAACAACTCTTAGGAGTTGGCTTGACAACCCGGTTAAAAGTGGCTTGGTCATTGGCCAATTAGTATGTCCTAGATACATTGTCCAAGTGGGGTATGACAGTATGTAAGACTCTTTCAGTACCATTCGAGCAAAATGTAAAGTTGAGTGCTGACGTTGAGGATGAGATAGAAGACCCTACTATGTTCAAAAGTATGGATTTTGATTTACATGACTATCACAAGGACAAACTTGAATTATGCTATTGACCTTGTCAGTAAATTTATATAGATGCCTAAAAAGCCTCATTTGGATGCAACTAGATGCATATTGAGCTATGTGGAGTCCACTTTGCATTATAGAATTTTTTTATGAGGCAAGTAAGGATATATAGGTATTTGGATACATAGATGTAGATTGTGATGGTAGCATGTTTAACAAAAGATCTACCAGTGGATTTATGTTTTCCCTTAGCACAATAAACTGAGCAATGTAATAGAAGCTTACTACTGGCAATATAATGACAGAGATAAATGCTAGCCCAAAAGTAATGTCAAATCAGCCCACTAAGCATCAACTATGTACACAAAGCATGACAACAGTATGTACATGTCACCAAGTCCCACAATCTCACTATAAGACCCTCAAGCTCAATTGCATAACCAAATGCTCAATGTAACATTCAAGTGGTAAGTGGTAGCTCCCACTGGAATAAAATTTGAATGCCAGGTGAGCAGACAAATCTCAAAACATCATGTGAAAGGCATCCATATATCCAAGATCCAAGTATCATATATCTGGGAGCATCTGACCCAAGTAACTTGCAAAGCTCTTACTAGAGCATCAAATAATACATAACAAGGAATGAAAACCAATGTCAAGTTTTAAATTCCAATCTCACCTCAAAAGCAATTTGGGAGCATAACCAAGCATGTAACATGAACCATAACCATTGGTACATCACCCCAAATAACTGGTATGCACCCATAGGAGCATTAGGTACATTCTTGCAATGATAAAATAGAATTCAACTCTACTTATTACAATAGCAAAAAACCTCTATAAAACTGAGAAAAAGAGTGCTCAAATTAGTCCCATAGCATTCCAATACATTAGCATAACATCCTTAAATGATCCAACATCAGATAGACATCTCAAGAAGCATAAGTGGCCTCCAGACAATGAATAAAGTGCTATCATGTACTATATGGTAGCAAATTGTCAAAATTTATGAATCAATGGATGGTCCCAAGAGCTCCAATTTATTCCCAATTCCAAATACAAGTGCTGAAAGGTGTCATCAATGATCACTATGGATGCTAAGAGTGTTACAAGCCGGTTAGAAGCTGAAGGAGTGACTGGGCTAAGCAGGGATGCAAGCTGCCCAAATAGGCACAATCACATGGGCTTCTATTGAAGGGGCTACCTCAGGTGGTAGCCTCAGTAGGCCTTGTAGCAATGCTCAATGGTCTCTAGCAATGCCTTGGGTCAAGCCTCAAGAAGGGGGAAGAAGTTGCTCAATGCATATCTCGGGTTGAAGAATCCATGGTTGCCACATTAAAACTATGAATTGAAGCTTGGTAATACTTATAGAACCAGTGAAAGATTAAATGATCACTTTGAAATGGAATGTGCTATTTAAGCACTTAAAGAAATGGCAAAAGGAAGACACAAGTGAAAGTTACATTTTCAAAAATATCTTCTTTTGTGACCCTTTCTTTTACCCACAAATGGATGGAAACAACTTGAGCTTCCTCCGTAATGACACTTTACTCCAAGTCCTTTCCCATTTTCTCAATACTAAGTCGTTTTTGTGTCTCTATAAACTACTCTTTAGTGGGAAGTTCCTCCATATCTTAGGGGTTTACTCTTTGTAAATGAGACATGTCACATGTGAGTGAAGGATCTTGGAAAACCCCCTATCTATGGCTCCGGCAAAGTCATATGACTCCCCTTTTTACACATACAATATGTAATTAAAAAATTATAACATATCCCAATTTTTAGATATAATATTTTTTTCTTTAGGTAAAATACTTTATATTATTCTTAGCATGCATGTATACACATATATAAATAATTGTCTCAATCTATCTAGATTATTCTTGTTTTCACAAGGCAAAGAGTACAAGTTGCAAAAAGCTTAAGTTAGATGTATGACCATACTAATCATGGTGTCCCTTCAATGGCAACCCAAAAGGACATGGTACCTAGACACCATGCCTAGTGTAGGAATATAGAAAGCCTTGTATCTTTGTGTACCAAGCAAGCTTGTGACACTACCATAAAGTGAAAACTACAAGCTACAAACCACTAAAGTGAGATGCCTTCGATGCCAAGCCACGAGGACATGGAACCTAGATACCATGCTTAGTGTAGACATAAGGAAATCCTTCTCTCTTTGTGTGCCATAAGAGCTTTAGATATTGATACATAGTGGAAACTACAAGCTACAAACCACTCAAGTGAGATGCATGATCACACTAACTTAGTATCCCTTCAATGCCAAGAAATAAGGATGTGGAACCTAGATACCATGCTTAGTGTAGACATAAGGAGAGCCTTATCTCTTTCTGTGCTAAGCGAGCCTAGGACATTGACACAATGGAAAGTACAAGCTACAAACCGCATTAGTAAGATGTATTACTACACTAATTAGGGTATTCATTCAATGCTAAGCCATGAGAAAAGGGAACTAATACATCATGCTTAGTGTAGGTATAATGAAAGCCTTGTGTCTTTGTGTGCTAGGCAAGCCTAGACACTAACGCAAAGTGAAAAGTACAAGCTACAAATTAGTTAAGTTAGATATATGACTACACTAATTCATAATGTTCCTTCAATGCTGGCAACCTACAAGGACATGGGATCCAAGCACCATGCATAATGCACACATAAGGAAAGCCTTGTGCCTTTGCATACAAAGAAAGGCTTGGGTGCATTAACACAAAGTAAAAAGTACAAGCTACAAATTACTTAATTTAGATGCATGACCAAATTAATCCATGGTTTCCTTTCAATGCCAAGCCACGAGGGCATGGCACCCATACACCATGCTTAGTGCAAACATAAGAAAGGCCTTGTATCTGTACTTGCCAAGCGAGGATTGAAAAATAAACACAAGGTGAAAAGTACAAGCCATAAGCCACATAAGTCAAATGCATGACTACACTAATCCATGGTGTCTCTTCAGTGCCAAGCCATGAGGATGTGGGACCTAAACACCATGATTAGTGTAGGCATAAGAAAATCCTTATATCTCTATGCATCAACAAGCAAGACTTGGGACATTGACACAAAGTGAAAAGTACAAGATCCAAGCCACTTAAGTCAGATGCATGACTACACTAATCCATGATGTCCCTTTAGTACTAAGCATATGAGGACATGGGACCCAAACACCATGCTTGGTGCAAGAATAAGGAAAGCCTTGTGTCTTTGCATGCCAAGTGAGGCTTGGGACATTGACACAAAGTGAAAAGTATAAGATATAAACCACTTAAGTTAGATACATGGCTACACTAATTCATGATGCCCCTTCAGTGACAAGAAATGAGGATGTTGTCACCCACTCAACTACTAGGGAAAAACCTCACAAACACATACAATTGAGATAGTAAGGAGCATTGTGGAGGCTAAATTGACTTGAGCTCTTGAGCTCAATTAGAACAACCCAGAAGGTTTCTTGCAAGATACTTGAATAACCCAAGGGAGATGACTTTCCTTTTCGTAATGAGGGTTTGTGAATTAATAGCCATAATTTAAAAACTACGAATCATAAATCCAAATCTTTCTCAATTCATTGTTAGTACCTTGGGATTTTTTAAGACAAGAAGCCAATTAATTAAGAGGCTCTAAGCTCTATTAAACCACCACCAATGATGTTCAAAGTACACAACATTAATGTCCCAAACTCTCACACTACCATACAACACTAAACCCAAGAAACATCACTCCATAATTCTAAAGGGCATGCCATCCATTAAGCACTATACAAGCAATCCAACTAGTCTTAGAACAACTCAATTAATGCTCCTATAGCAATTAAGTCTTGAACAAATTCCTATGAACCTTAGAATCATCTTGTTCCACTAGTCCATATATCCAATTGATCACCATGAAGAGTTTCCAATCCTCTCAAGAGTCCCTAGTAGATTGAAGGAGATAAGCAAACTTTTGGATTGTAGCTAATGTGAGCTAAGGAGAGAGCTCAATCTCATCACCTTCAGCAAATTATCTCAGAAGTTAGTGTTCAAGAATTGAGAAGAATTTCCTTTACAATACCATGAGCCAAATCTTCCACCAAGTATTGTCTTTGATTTATAGCCATAACGTTGGTAGGTGAATTGGGTAGCCTCCAGCAACCCCCAAGACAACACCATAAGATAAAGACTGAGGATCTCACCTCAACAAATCCCATGAGACCACTAAACACATGATCAAATATTTTTGATCCCTCACTCCTGGTTGAGACTTCAATTCAACACTTAATCAGTTCAAACCTTTAAGATCACATCTTACCACTTTTAGAGAGAATCTGACGAACCATGGCTGAGACTTTGACAACATGAGCTTTCAGATTCACACAAGTCCTATTTTTTAGGAATGGGAACCCCACGTAGCAAACTGCCCCACAAAGCGTGGTTGCCTCAATCAGTGCAAAACCAGTTGTAGATCCTTTTTGTTCTTCTTTTCTCAAAGCACACATAAATACAATCCAAATACACAGGTAACTAAAGCTTTATACGGTAAATTTTCATGTCAATTCAATGGCTACAAGCATTTCACTGTTGTAGACATTCCATTATTGCATCAAAATAGAGTTTACACTGATATAGCAATGGAAAATCATGATGAGTTTCATGGAAAGCCAAGTTGGTGACGTAGATGCTGTTGAATTCACCTATTTCCTCATAGAGTACAGAAATTGACTCATAGAGCACTACACATAACATTTCACAACTTTCTAACCAGATCTCGAATTGCCAAGCTTCAAAAAGGAAAGTTGTAGCTCTCTTTCCAATCTATAACTCTCTAGAAAAACTCCCAAATTCTTTGATATGCTATCCTTAAACATCTCTGCACAGCCTGCAGTCCTAAATTTCTAATGCGCTATATAAAAAACATAACTTCTTTATTCCCAAGAAGCCCAAACTTGCAAACAGGAGGACACTTTCTTTGATTTCACATTGTCATTTTAGCATATCAGTAGATACATCTCAACATATCTTGCATTGATGAGGAGTTGTGGGATCTTTGAACTTTATGAACTCTGATTTATCATTTTCTTGGCTGCAAATCCTTCTAGATATCCACTGACTCAAGTTCATGCATTCAACATCTACCCATAATACATATTCTCTACCACATACCCAGTTTCAGATGTAGAGATCCTTTATTTCCATTCTTCTCTGCTGACGAGAAGCCTCACGCAAACAACAAACACACATCACTCTCAACACAATGAAGAACAACCCTCTGCTGTCTTTCACTCATGTCCATACACCAAAATAGATCTGGATACTCTCTGCCCCATGAAGCAGTAGAAGAAATCAAGACAAAAGGAAGAATCTTACTATCATCATTTGAAAATTGAGAATTGGCATCAGCCTATTGACTCCAATACCCCTGCCATCATGCTCCACGGCTCCAATAACTTTAGCTTCATGAACTCTTTCTTTAGATTTCTCCCTTCTCTTTAGCCCATCAAGATTCTTCTCTCTCTCTCTCTCTCTCTCTCTCTCTCTCTCTCTCTCTCTCTCTCTCTCTCTCTCTCTCTCTCTCATTGATTCTCTCTTATGTCGAACCATTTTCCCCTTCTCTTCTTTTTTTAAACACGCCTCATGTTTTTGCTTTTCCCCTTATTTTACTAAGCTGCCCCTTGCTTCCCCTTAGTTGCTTGATGGCAAACATACCCCTTGCCACGTACAATTCCACTCGGGGACTCAAAATTAGAAGGGAGAACACATTTCATTTTCTTCCTGCATGAGGCATGTGTCTCAAAATTGAAATATCACAACCACATGTCGAACATGCATGGTACCACTTGGGATTTCCATTTATCAACCCGACTCTCGCTACGGGTAAGTGTTAGAAGAACACAAAAATGATATTTGCATATGCTATCCCACTTGACTCCACGTAGCATCATGTTCTTGGTCGCTCATTTTCACCCACCATGATTAGCCACCCCCTAGTTTGGAATACAAAGTGTGAACAAATCTTTATTAAAAGCTTCAAAAACATCTAACAAAGACAAACTCCTTTTCCTGAAAATCTGCCTCATAGAGCATTGCACAAAACAACTCATAACTTTTTAACCAAGTCTTGGATCACCGAGCTTCAAAAATGAAAGTTGTATCTCTCTTTCCAATCTATAATTCTTTAGACCAACTCAGTGAAAATTCTTTGATCTGCTGTCCTAAAATAGCTATGCATAGCTTGCAATCCTAAATTTCTGCATGCAGTCCACTTCAAACATCGACCTTCCCACAGACCATAACTTTCACATTCTTGCTCAGATCAACACCAAACTTTACAGAGGCATTTAGTAGGTGTCAAAGCACACTTTGAATATGTTGTCTGTTGAGATGGAAAGCTCAACATGTGCAGACATTGATGATGGATCATCTAGCTAGATGGGTCCGTATGTCTATACTTAGCAGGTTGGTGGTCATTATGATACTCACATGGCCACTGACTTATCACTGATTATATTTAGTTTGTTACACCTACCTACAGCTGGCAAAGATATAGCATCAATAGATTAGTATAGTCTGTTATACACTATTTGACTTAGTAGGCCACTTTTATTTATGTTGTATCTTATCTATACTTTGTATACATTTGTATAGTGTGTGAAAAAAGAAGAAGATATCAGCAAGAAAACATTTTGTCCTCCATCTCTCTTCTTGTATTCTTGAGTGAGCTTCCTCTTATGTATACAATGTGTGTTTGGTGTAGCAGTTCAAGGAAGTCCCCCCACCACCTGATTCTTGACACTGTCCATCATTTACAACCATCTGATTAACACCAGTTTTTAGAAAACTAAATTTGTCCCAAACAGTAAACTAGAAGCAACCTACTCTACATATAGTATATACCTTACTTATATCCCCTTTATTTATAGGATTCTACATATATATTTCTTTAGACAAAACCCATTGATTCTACTGATGTGAATAGTCCCATCTAAATCTTGTAGCAAGTACCATTTTAAAATTTCTACTTGATGAGGAAAACACAATAAGTGCAAAAAAGTCCTAAATCAAGGAGAGAGGCGCACAAGAAAAAGTGCAAGTCAATACTTTTGTAAAAAAGCACAAGGCGCACCATGATTTCTTTTGAGAGCACCGACGTGGAAATTGTAAAGGTAGATGGGCAGTAGGAAGGAAGCTAAGAAGATAGGACAATGGGAAAAATGGCCACCATGTAAAAAAGGGATAACCACCCAAAAGGGATTTAGGGTTTTGTATATAAAGTTGAAAAGTGAATGAGAAGATCATTCTTGTGTGTGGCCAAAAGTAGCTCTCTTCTTCTTCTTCTTTTTCTTCTTGCTTGCTTGAGCTTGTGCTTGAGAGAGGGAGTGTGAGAGTGAGAGAGTGAGTGTGTGAGGGTGAGGGACCATGGTGGAGAAGCTCTCCATCTTCTCTTCTCTTTTTCTCTTATCTTATCTTCTCTTCTCTTGCCTTGCTTGTGGCGGCAATGGAGCTTGGAGCGTGGAGCTTGAGGATTGTGCTTGCTTGAAGCTTGCAATTGGATCATGGAGCTATCGGAGTGCTCATGAGAAGAGGAAACTCAATTGGACATGGAGGTAAGCTCATTACACTCGTAGAGAGAGAGATAGCATGTCAACTATGTGAGAGGTAGCCATTAGTGCTTGGCTTGGAACGCTTGAACAATAAGCAGTCCGTGGGTCTTGGCAGTTTTGCCCCTACGGTAGAGCAAAGGTGCAATGGTCTATAGATGAGTACCGGGAGTGGTTTGGGCATTAAATTCTGGCTCTGATGGGACCTAAAATGGTTCGACATTGGCTAAGGCACTAGCCCGACCTCATGCCCTCAACAGACAACCCCACCACACACGGCCTCGCGAGCCAGGAGCGTCTGTCGAGGGATACACTATCCTAAACACTAATCACTGCGCGTTTATAGTCTGTAATCCAACGAATGTTCCCTTTCTCGTCTCCTCAGAGGGAGATTATACACATATCGGCAATAAATGCCATATATCACAATCATAGGGGCATCCCATCGAATGATTACCATGGCCCTACTACAACTCTCCTACATCTTGTGGGGATTGGCCCCTCCATGCGTTGCTTCCACATATAGACACATTCAAAACAAACTCCCCTCTTAGTGCCAATATATTTATCATTCCAGGCATGCATTGATCCTCAGTTATCCATCCCCTTGGATCCACCGTCTAGACCTATAGTCGGGTTACTTACTCTCTCTACGTGGATCAAGTCCTAAAGAAACCAAGTGCTATGCATCTAGGAGCTTGTAATTGATACCATTTAACGATTCTTGATGCAAATGTATATATGTATAAGTGTTCAAACAATTGAAAAATAGTCTCATGCATTGTGCAAATCCATTATTTTCATGTTTCGATACACTAACGCATAATTGTTGTGATGAGAGAAGACACCAAGCCTTACACTCGTGCTATACTTCCCTTTATTTAATTTAACATCATCCTATATTAATAATGCAAGAAATGCATCAAATTTTATATTATATTTTAGCACTCAAACTTCCCTCCTCCCCTAGCGTTTAAGGTTTTTCCTCGTTGCATAGGTAAAGGGGTGATTTCATGTGTATTTCGCACGAAATAAGTAGTGAATACTCACAAAAACATATAAATGAAAATAATCTGAGGCAAACCCTCATGCTTTATCCTCATTATACACTCATAGACACATCCATAATTTTCCATAATTTTTCTCGTCCGTTTCCTATTTTTTCCCCGTTTAAAAAACGTTTTTCCGTATTTTTCATAATTTTTCTTATTTATTATCAAAAAAATAAAAGAAAAGTATCATTATTTTAGAGCTGTGGCTCTTGATGCTTTGAACAGCAAACATGTAGATTTTATTGGTGTTTTGTTTCATGCTTTTTCGATTTTAAGCCCAAAAATCCCATTTTTCCTCTAAAAACCATGCTTTTCAGGTTTTTTCCATTTATTTCTCACACTTTAAGTTTATTTCTCTGATTTTTTTAATATGAAAGACTAAAACTAGTAACAAACAACATATCCATCAATTTTCAGCCCATAAGAACATTGTTAAGCCCATCAAATGCGGAAAAAGAGCCATTTTCTTTGTAAAAATGCCATTACTGTGTATTTTTTTATTATTTTAGGTTTTGAAACTTGTTGTGGGTTTGCAAAACAGGCCCATTTTGATGCTTAGCCTACCTCCACACTGCCATCTTCAGCCTACCTTCGGTTTGGAAGCGATCCGGTACCACGTCGGACGAGCATTCACCAACCGAGCTTCATTCTTCTTCACACGCAGGAACTACCCCTTGCAGGAGAGAGAGGGAGGTGAGAGAAAAATTGAAATCTGATCTCCACAATTGGGCAGCCATTTGACGCACAGTCTAGAGTGATGGGGAGCGAAGATCAAGTGCATCTCAAGCATCCAGTCAGTTGAGGGGGTTGCTTACAACCCCCATAGCCCCTCCATGAAATCGTTGACAAAATGGCACCTTCTTTCTGATCGTCCCGAAAAAAACGGTGCCCCCTCCCCTCAAATTCTTTTTTTTTTTGTGGCTCCCTAAAGGGAGCCCCCAAGAGGCATGCCCTTTGGACATATTAAGTCCCATTCACACTTAACCTTGGCATTAGCCTCGCGGGCACTCCCTCTTCCATGTCCGGTGTCCAAATTGTAGTCCGAAACATCCTGGGTGTCCTTATTGAAGTCCTCCAACTACGGGCATCTCCCAAAGTCTCGTCTAACATGCTAAAAAAATTGTTGAAATTCACCAACTGTTGTCGAGTGGGTCTTTTAAGCATTTCCGAGCATTACCGCTTAAAATCGTACTGCTTGCCATTGCCGCCTTTGACGAAGTCTATTTTTTCCTTGAAATTTGAAATTTTTGACTATTTTTAAGCACTTCTCGGCATAAAAAATCATCTGTCATTAGTGACCATGAGATAGGGCAACTCAGCCCGTCGAATCCCACAAACAAATCTGCACATAAACACAATCATAAAGAGCATCACACTGATAGAGAATAGGTACACAACAAAACACATCATAGCTCTCACCCTACACCCTTATCAAAACCAAGGCATGAAATCCACGAGGAGTAGGCCTAGCATAACCCAACAGAAAGTCGAAAGCTAGTCGCTAACCAACTACTCCAACACAGTCAAGCTAAAAAGATCTATCAAAGAGGTCATCCTCAGTGGTGGTCTGAACTACCTACCTAACTAAGGATAATGCTACTAGGAGCTCCCAATAGGTGAGGACTCCTATAGCCTGATCAACAAATATTTTCTTTTAGCACATTGGGTCTTTAGCCTCTTATTTTTCATACTACTCGAGCGTGTGAAAAGGAGGGAGCTGAGCGTAGTGACCCAAGGAGAGCAAGGCATCTGCCTTAGGTCATGTCTCAGTACCTAAGAACCTACCAAGCCCACGCAAGGCGACACTTAATCCTTTTCTAATGCTCACTTTTATTTTCGCTCCAACCTTCTTATATTCTTTATTTTTCAACTAGAAGCCACCCCTTGGAAGACAAGGCATTGGCACTGGGTCTGACTCATCCCCAGGAACCTGCCAAGGCCTTCACAAGGCGATAAACAATAGCTCAAGGATTATTCTTTCTTTCCATTTGTATTTTTATAGGAATTAGAACCCCTTTTTACACACCTCCGTATATCCATATATTGTCTTTCAGATATTTAGGGTTTTGTCTCTTTCCATCATTATTTTAGTAGGCTTCTCTAACTTCCTCGCAACTAACAGGAATGCCTAGAACAGCCGCCTAGCAGGTCAGCAGAATAGGGTCACTAGAATTCCCATCTAAAACAGGTCTTACAATGCTTGACAATACCTTTGTAGGGGGCAATGACTACTCAGACTTCCCCCCAGACATACATAGCCTAATCCTAGGACTTTGTGCCTTGAGTGTCGGTCCCTACCAAACAAAAGAAAGTAACCCTTACACACACATATATCATTAATTGCTTAAGGAAAAAAGACTCAAAAAGGGGACGAAACCACATGGAATGGCCACAAGAAGCTCCTTCATAGCAAAGGCTCCCTCGAGCGACTTCGTTAACCTGTATGATGCAATCATTATAACAAAAAACCATTAACTGTACTTGCACCAAACAGACAAATAACCCTCTTGGCCTAAAGAAATAGCACATTTCAATGCAAACTAGCTGGCTCTCTTGGCCTAAGGAAATATATAATTAAAACCTGAAAACAATTGGCTCTCTTGGCCTAAAGAAATCAATCAAACTTACTTATATAGATCCCTCCTTGGAAGAAGGCAGATATATAAACACACGCTCCACTCCAAGGGGAAAGACAGGGCACTCAACCCTAAAATAAATGCATCAAGGTATGACCCATACCTCCTACATATACAGCAAGAGGCGTACACATAACATGTCGTCAAATCAACCTATGGGTCCAAGATAATAGTGGTAGATGGGTCTCGGCTACTCTTCTTATTACCCATATCAACCATCACCTGCCATATAACACATGGTCTGATAACATTTCCCACAAGTGACTAGATCACGTCTCATTATCAATAACAACCTTTGGACTAGGACCACAGTTGAAAAAGAGGTCCTTCTCATAAGCAAAATTGGCTAATGAATCCGCAAACTGATTCCAATAATGTGGAATGAGCTAAAGAGATATGCTCTCAAATTCATCAAGTAGGGTTATAGCAATTCGATATTACATACAAAGGATAGGATTCTGGACTGTATATGTCCCATTAAGTTGATTTAAGATCAGTTGGGAATCCCCTTTTACTAACAACTGCCTAATGCCACCTTTCTTGGCAATATTCAATCCCATAATCGGGGCTTTATACTCCGCCATGTTGTTAATGAATCCCACCCTGAGATAAGTAGCTAATTTCATTGTAACTCTATGTCGGGGATCTCGGATAACTACTCCAACACTCCCTTTTCTATTAGGCCCCCTAGACACTCCATCAAAGTATAACGTGTACATCCACAATGGGTTTACACAGCTAGCCATCTGGAACTCCCCTATTCATAATTATGATAAAACACAATATTAGTGAGTTTGGAAATCTCCCAATTCCCATTTTTTGAATACTAAAAAGGTGGCACCCGGATAACGTGCCCATAAGTTTTTCAAAACCATATGATGTGACCTATCATTGGAAAGTGCTTGAAAAATGGAATCTATTGAGCTATAGAGCGCTCGATTTGGAGTTATAATGTTCAAGTTATGACAAATCCAAAGATTTGACCACGAGTCCTAAACTTATGGAAATTTCCCATATTCCTCATTATGGTTTTATAATCAAAATTCAACATATTTAGAGGATGAACTGATTGCTCCATCCCACCTTCTTCATTAAACTCAACAGGGATGCTTGTTAATATTTGTAAATAGTGATGGCAAAAAACTTTAATCTCCCACACAAAGGTACCGTCTTCTTGCTCAACCACTTTGTATCCCTTGCTCCACTAGATAAGCCTCCCCTGATGATATCATTGCTCTAGATATGGGTGCTCCAAATAAGGGATTAACCGCCCCATCGACCAGTTTAAACGCTCCTGTAGGTCTCAAATTAGCCCCAGCATGGACTTGCAATGCATTTATCACATTAGCATATTTAGAAATAATAAGGTTTGATCTTATTAAGATTAACCTTATTCTTAAATTCCACTCCTTGAAGATCAGCTAATAAAATCGTGGACTTATTTTTACCTATCCGAACTATCTTGTAAGGGCCATCCCAGCAAGGTTCCAGCTTTCCTGGAAATGACTCTTTACGCGTGTCGTAATATAGAACTAATTGCCCTTTTTGAAGGTATACTTCTTTGCCTTTAGATCATGCAACCACTTTATCTGATATTTAACTACCTCCTGGTACAACAAACTCTGCAATTTGAGCTCGTCCAAGTGGGCTATAGTCGTAAACCGCTCAAATAAGGCATCTTCATCACCCAAAGAATGATTGATTGTGAATCTTATGGTCGGCAACTCAATTTCTAAGGGCAAGACACACTTCTCCCCGTAAACTAATTTGAATGGGGTGTGGCCAGTGGCTCGTTTAAACGTCATATTATACGCCCAAACTACCACATATAATTTTATATCCCAGTCCTGTTTCTTTTCAGTGACTATCTTGGATAGGATACCCACAAGCTGCTTATTGGTACTTTCAACCTATCCATTGGCTTGCGGATTATAGGGGGTCGTCTTGTTATGCTTAATGCTCCATGCTTCAGTTAGGCTTCTAATGACCTTATTCAAAAAATGAGTTCCACGGTCTGATACTATTTTCTTTGGGGGACCAAAACGGCAGATGATCTACTCAAGTAGGAAGCTAGCAGTCTCTTTTGCATTGTCCTACCTAGTCACCCGTGCTTCTGACCACTTTGTAAAGTAATCAGTTGCTACTATAATGTATCTTTTTTTTGAGTAGTAGACGATGGGGTAATAGGTCCCACAAAATCGATGCCCCACTTCTCAAATGGAAGGATAGCCATAATAGGCATAAGTGGGTACTTCCTATTCTCTCAACTGTCATGTCTTTGACATGTATCACATCTCTTAACATAGTCAAATGAATCCTGGAAGATGGACGGCCACCAATAACTAGCTCATAAAGCCTTCTGTGCCATCAACCACCCAGCAAAGTGCCCTCCACAAGCGAAGTCATGGCACTCTTCCAAAATAAAGGGAACCTCGTCAGGCATCACACATCGGCGATAGATATCATGAACACCTTGTCGATACAATGTCCCTGCGATCAATGAAAATTTCAATACCTGTTGTTTAACCTTCCTCTTCTCAGGTTTTGATAGAGTAGCTCCAGTCTCTCCCGTAGAAAGATAGTGCATTATAGCAGCATACCAGGAGGGAATAGACAACGTATCAATCTTAAACAATGTTTCCATGCCACTTCCTTCAGCCACGATCTCTTTTGGCTCTTTGAAATCCACAAGACACTCGACAATGCCTTGAAGCTTTGAAGGCTTGCTCTTAATCTCGTAATCAAACCTCCTGCAAATTGATTAACCACTTTGCTAAATGATCAGAAGGTGGCTGTAACTTATTCAATAGCAAATCGAAGCCCTTCTGCCTTCATATAAAAAACCACCCTCTCATAAAGAATGTAGTGTATGAACTTCTTGGTTGCAAATACCATCGCAAGGCACAACTTCTCCATATAGGTGTAGTTAATTTCCGATATGCCAAACTTTCGACTAACAAAAGCTATCGGATGGTACCACTTTTCCTCCCAAATTTGGGCAAAATAGTAGCTAATACTATACATAGTTGATGTGCTGAAAATACATAGAACATTCCACTCCTTTTTGGTGCTTTTAAAATAGGTTCTTTGGAAAGCTCTTGCTTTACATCGTCAAAAGATACTTTGCAAGCATCACTCCATGAAAAATGACCATTAAAGGACAATAGGTTTGTCAATGGCAACATTCTTTCTGCTAAGGCATTGATAAAAATCCAATAATACCCTACCAATGACAGAAAGCTATGCACTTCCTTTGGAGTACGCGGTGGAATCATGGCGAATATGACCTTGATCTTTTCAGGATCAGCCGCAATCCCTACGGAACTGACCACATGGCCTGAGTCCATAAGGGACTCCAAAGATGCACTTCCGTGGGTTGAGAACTATGCAAAATTGTCTACAACGCTCAAAATACTTCCGTAAGATAATTAACTATCTATCCCTTATGGTGGCTACCCCCAAATCGTCAATGAATACTTTCAATTCCTCAGGGGAAATGTCACCAAAGGTTTTATCGGTTGTTCTCTGCCACGAACCTGGTGCATTACATGACCCAAAATTCATCACATGGTATGCAAAGGTACCAGAGACAGTAATAAACATCATTTTTAGCTTGTCTTGCTCAGCAATCGCCATTTGGTTATACCCTGCAGCAAAGCAATCCATAAACGAATAGATTTCTCTATCCGCTAGTTGATCCAAAATTTGGTCAATAAAAGGCAACGGGTAGTAATCTTTAATAGTTTGCTTATTCAACTCTCTAAAATCTACGCAAAGCTGGATCTAATTATTATTATTCTTCCTGATCACAACTGGTGAGCACCATTCAGTATGCTGAACAGGAAGATCAAACCCCTTCGCAACTTTTGTAGTTCCTTTTGTAGTTCCTCGAACAACCCATCCCTTAATTTAAAAGGCATACTCCTTACTTTCTGACGTATAGGGCAGGTACCTTCCTTTACAAGAATAGTATGCAGAGCTAGACTAGGAGGAATACCCCAAAGTTTGTCACAGCTCCAAGAAAAGATGTCGCGGAACTCCTGAATCAGGGACACATAGTCCTCTCACTCTTCCGAACTGAGCAAAGAACCCAATTTGATTGGCTGCGAATCATTAGGCATACGAAGGTCCAGCTCAATAACATCCACGTCTCTTATTCAATCATGAGGCTCTATCGACTCATTCAAGGTTATCTGATAAATATCCTCTGTAGTGGACCCTTCCTTAGATCCATCACTCGATAACGTCTCACTATTAGATGGATCATCTACGTTTCTAGTTCAATGGGGGATAAAGGAGCTCTCTCACTCTGAGGAGACTCAGGGTAAGCATCCACTATTACACGATGGGCACCTCAACCTAGAATCACTCGACCAGCAGGTATATGACTGTCTGTTCGTAAAATCCAGGGCCTTCCTAGCAAAACTCGATAGCTAGGACATCCTGCAAACCTTATCACCCTAAAGTCCAAATAGCATTCCATGCTTGCAACATTAACGTGGACTTTAGTGATGCAACCTTCTGGTTATCTTAGGCTATCATCTGCCATCCTAAGAAGTGTGGAGCTGTCTTTTTGAATTTCGAGACCCAGCTGCTCCATCAAGTCTGAACTTATGATATTGACGGAGGATCCAGTGTGTCCATGATAGCATGCTCCACTAATATTGCATCCACATACACTAAAACCCTAGGGCAATGCTTTTCAACATGATCAAACCAATCTTCTCCCACTCTAGCTATGCCCAAAGGTTATACTATATACATGATACACAGGATTTTGTTGAATTCCTTGCATACTCATGCAGAAAGTTTGGTCAATTGCAGGAGATTCACATCTAGTTTGACTTTGCAAAGAGAACTTGCTAGGTCAAAGTCATGGTAGTTAGTCAAAGTTCTCTTCTCGCGCCAAACCATTCTTTCCTTTGGTCGTTGGACCGCCGGCTTTAGTGCCTCTTTGTTGACTTTTTTCTTATTTCTTGGCACCTCTCTATCCTTCTCGGGATCCACTTTACAGTCAATAGGCCTTAGAGGTCCACCTTCCATATCCAAATTCAGGACTTGCTTTTCCCTAGTATCCTACTTAGGGTTTCCCTCAACAGGTTTTACAGTTCCTTTATCACCCTCTTTAATATTTTTCCCTCTTGTTATAGCTCGTAGATTAGAAGTTTTAGCATCATTGACACATACAGCCTTAATAAGGCTAACTTTGTTGTTGTGAGGCAACTCCTCTACAATAGCCTTTCCTTATTGTAGTATTTGTCTTGGTCCCTCATCTTACTAGAGATTATTCCCTTGTGTGTGATGATTAACTGGATCGAGTTGTTTACTTCCTTGTTGGAGAGAACTGATCTTACTCCAACAGGTAGCAGCTAAGTCGAGAGACTTTCCGCAAATATCACATTTGACATTCGGGCAATTCCTAGGGAAATGTTGGCCACCACACCACTTATAGCTAAATCTTGAGGGGCCACCCTCTTCACGGTGTTTCTTCTTAAGAAAATTTGCATCCATAGCTATTTGTCGATATTTTTCAAAGATCATATCGATATAGTGCTTCATCATGTCCTTAACTTCACCAAGGACATTAGAGGCACTCGACTCGTAGCCACGATCGTCAGTTTGCCATCCCATGGGCCTAACCACTTGATTAGGGATTGGCCATTGACCCACTGGGACAACATTAGGATTCATTGTTTGGCCTCAACTATTTAGTGAGGTCGCTTGACTAGCCATAGGCATAGTTATGCCAGGAGGAGCTGGTAACATAGGCAAATTCGGCATGATCCCTCCTTTCCCATTCGCGTTTGACATGGGATCCCCTTGACTTCCATTAGTCAAGGCCAAGTTATTACCATTCCAATTTAACCTTGTTGCATAAGCCGCTTGCAAGCGTGACTCTACTCCTTCTGCTTAGGTAATAGCAATGCCAATGTCGGCCAAAGAAACACTACTTAGCTACACTTGGATATTAAAATCCAATCCATGTAGGAAATATTATAACTGGACAGCCGTTGGAATTGGGATATAAGTATTTAGTTTACGAAGAGCTTGCTTTAATTTCTTGGTATAGGCCTGGACATTCTCATTTGGCTCTTGGCGTGTTACATTCAAGACACGCAACCAATATTGTCCACCCTTCTCAGGGGCAAACTCTCTATGGAAAGCCGTAAAGAATTGGGCACTGCTAGTTATGGTTCCGGCTTCGAGACCGTATGATACCATATTGCCGCTCTTCCTTTTAACGTCATGTTGAAGAACATCATTAGGTGTCCTTCCTCTTGGATTCGATAATTGAACATGAGTGTTTGAAACTCCTTAATGTGGAGTTCTCCATCTTCTTCTACTAACCCATGGAAAATGGGCAACGATGCTCCTAATGCCGAAAAATCCGGTGTCCCTATTGGAATTGCAATAGGTTGTGCCATGGCTACAATCGAATTGACAACAGGAGTTTGTGTAGGGTAAAACTACACCCCCACTTGTTGTGGGTTGATTAACTGGAAGCAGGGAAGTACTAAGACTTCCACTTGCACTCGAAGAGCTACTCGTAACACTTAGGTTACTAGAACCACTACCGCTTATGCACAACAGGCTGCTCCTTTGAGGAGAATAATGACTTACAATCTCCAACTGCCGTCTAGCCCTCTCAGCACGTTCTGGTTTTTATATTTCGGCTTCACGGTCCTTCTCAGAGGACATAAACCAACTATTTGGTCCCTAGAAACCCTAGATTCGAGAACCACCACTTGTTAGCAGCTCCTGGAAAATGCACCACTGATGGGACCTGAAATGGTCCGACACTGGCTAAGACACTAGCCGAACCTCATACCCTCAATAGACAACCCCACCACATGGCCTCGTGGGCCAATAGCGTCTGTCGATGGATACACTATCCTAAATACTAATCACTGCGCGTTTATAATCTGTAATCCAATGAATGATCCCTTTCCTGTCTCCTCAGAGGGAGATTATACACATATCAGCAATAAATGCCACATATCACAGACACAGGGGCACCCCATCGAATGATTGACATGGCCCTACTGCAACTCTCCTACATCTTGGGCATTGGCCCCTCCATGCGCTGCTTCCACATATAGACACATTCGAAACAAACTCCCCTCTTAGTGTCAATATATTTATCATTCCAGGCATGCATTGATCCTCAATTATCCGTCCCCTTGGACCCACCGTCTAGACCTACAGCCGGGTTGCTCACTCTCTCTACGTGGGTCAAGTCCTAAAGAAACCAAGTGCTATGCATCCAGGAGCTTGTAATTGATACCATTTAACGATGCTTGATGCAAATGTGTATATGATTAAGTGCTCAAACAATTGAAAAACAGCCTCATGCATTGTGCAAATCCATTCTTTTCATGTTTCCATACACTAACGCATAATTGCTGCGATGAGAGAAGGCACCGAGCCTTACACTCGTCTGTACTTCCCTTTATTTAACTTAACATCATCCTATATTAACAATGCACCAAATGCATCATATTTTATATTATATTTCAACACTCAAACTTCCCTCCTCCCCTACTGTTTAAGGTTTTGTCTCGTTGCATAGGTAAAGGGGTGATTTCATGTGTATTTTGCACGAAATAAGCAGTAAATACTCACAAAAATAAATAAATGGAAATAACCTGAGGCAAACCCTCATGCTTTATCCTCATTATACACTCACAGACACATCCATAAATTTCAATCATTTTTCTTGTCTGTTCTCTATTTTTTTCCCTTTTAAAAATTATTTTTCCTATTTTTTTATTTTTCCTTATTTATTATCAATAAAAATGAAAGAAAATTAGCATTATTTTAGAACTGTGGCTCTTGATGCTTTGAACAGCAAACATGTAGATTTTATTGGTGTTTTGTTTCATGCTTTTCCGATTTTAAGCCCAAAACCCCCATTTTTCCTCTAAAAACCATGCTTTTTAGGTTTTTCCCATTTATTTCTCACACTTTAAGTGTATTTCTCTGATTTTTTTAATATGAAAGACTAAAACCAGTAACAAACAACATGTCCATCAATTTTCAGCCCATAAGAACATTGTTAACCCCATCAAATGCGGAAAAAGAGCCATTTTCTTTGTAAAAATGCCATTACCATGTTTTTTTAAAATTATTTTAGGTTTGAAACTTGTTGTGGGTTTGCAAAACAGGCCCAGTTTGATGCTCAACCCACCTCCACACTACCATCTTCAACCCACCTTCGGTTTGGAAGTGATCCGGTACCGCGCCGGACGACACCAACCGAGCTTCATTCTTCTTCACACGTAGGAACTACCCCTTGCAGGAGAGAGAGGGAGGTGAGAGAAAAACTGAAATCTAATCTCCACAATCGGGCAGCCATTTGATGTGCAGTCTAGAGTGATGGGGAGTGAAGATCAAGTGCATCTCAAGCATCCAGTCAGTTGGGGGGGTTGCTTACAACCCCCATAGCCCCTCCATCAAATCGTTGACAAAATGGCGCCTTCTTTCTGATCGTATCGAAAAAAATGCCGCCCCCCCCCCCCCCCCCCCCCCCCCAAATTCTTTTTTTTTGTGGCTCCCTAAAGGGAGCCCCCAAGAGGCATGCCCTTTGGACTTATTAAGTCCCATTCACACTTAACCTTGGCCTTGGCCTCCCGTGCACTCCCTCTTCCGCGTCCAGTGTCCAAATTGTAGTTCGAAAAATCCTGGGCATCCATCTTGAAGTCCTCCACTGCCGTGCATCTCCTAGGGTCTCATCTAACACGCTAAAAAAATTATGGAAATTCACCAACTATCTTCGAGTGTGTCTTATAAGCATTTCTGGGCATTGCTGCTTAAAATCGTACTGCTTGGCATTGCTACCTTCGATGAAGTCTATTTTTCCCCTGAAATTCAGAAATTTTGGCTATTTTTAAGCACTTCTCGGCATAAAAAATCATCTGTCATGCTCATTCAATTTTTCAGTCATCACAGGTGGGATTTAGGGGCAAGATTCAATCATGGTGGCCTAGAGTTCTTATCAGAGCTTCTCCCATCTATCTAGCCACTCTACTTCATAGTCATGGTGAAGTTCTTCAATGATCTCTAAGGAGAGTGGGATTGTACCATTCGGGTTCTTTGCTTTTCCTACCACACATCAAGGCTGGAGTAAGACATTCTCCTATTCTAGCTGTTGTACTCTATTTTTGACATCATCAATAAAGGCCAGTTGCACATGTTGGCACACCTCTAACCTTTGGTATTGCTCCCAGAGAGTGGCATCCTTTTGCCAGAGTTTCTTGGAGAGGGTGGTATTGGTCTACTTGTGATCCACGTGGGCTACCAAGTCTTGCTACTAGCCGATCAAGAACCCATTGATAAAGTTCAATGAGCGGTATCAATTGAGATCAGGTATGATGATGACTAGCTACTGGGATAGGATGACAAGGAGGGGTATGGCCACAAGAGAGGTGTTGTCTAGACTAGTGAGGGTAGAAGTGGGAATGGGGACTTGGTGTCATCTATGATCTCCTCCTACCTTGGGTGTTTCTTGCCCTTTTATTTGAGGAGGGTGAGTTTGGGAAAGAGGCTGGTGGCCAAGCTAGATTTCTTGGGGGATTGGGGATGTTGGGGCTGCGAAGAATCAACCTCACCAACTCTCACAATTATAGGTTAGTTGTACCTTGTGTGTGCTAATAAATGAGTTAGTGATCTAACTAGAGTTAGCTACTAGGTTAGTAGGTGTTTACACTATGGTTAGTGTACTTTGACTTCTGTATGTTTATTTTGAGATAAATGAATAATGAAATAAGAGAATGAGAGTACTTTGGTCTCTGAGCTCATTCTATGAGTGTGTCACTTTCTCCCTCTATGTTTCTTCAACATGGTATCAGAGTCATGAAGTCATAAGACCCTACAAGGCTATGAGCTTAGCATTAGTATTGTGGGAGTTGGAGTATGAAGAGACATGAGTTGCATTTGGCCTGCAAAGGTTTAGTGGAAACCATAGCCATACTTGGACTGATCTGTGCCAAAGATTTAAAGGCTTACACTGAAGAGCTTGTGGAGGCTTACAAATAGGATTAGTGACAAGCATTAGAGCATGTTAATGAGCTTATTTGGGACCATTAGAGTAGGCCGCAAACCAATATGAAATGGGTAGATTGCACATGTTTTTTAAATTTAAAAAATGGGGTAGCACATTGAGCAAGTTATGCATCACTAGTTGTGGGTATTTTGACCTTTGATACTAGAGCTTTTGTAGCCTAATGGGATGTCAATAATTCCCGGTATTAATCACAATATAAGTAGCCCTAAATCAACCATATTTAGATTATGTGAACAATCGTAAATTGCGTCTCAATGTGACAGCACTCTTGCAACTATGAAGTGCTCAATGGTCATACTAAAACATCATGGATACTTTGAAAATGGTGTGGGATCATTAATATATCCTTGGATGACATTGGAGGAGTTAAATGCTCAAATCTATAAGGTTTTAGTAGGCTAAAAATTGTCTTGGAGTATGATAGTGAATACATGCACTCTAGGAAGCTTGTCAAAGCTCGGTTGTTTCTACCAATACTTGGATCTTGGTATGTGTATGTGTATGTCAAATGATTTGTGGGTTGTAATGAGCATTGAATGCTCAAGTTTGGACTAAATACACTAATGGTTATACAATGGGTTTGTCATAAATAGCCTATGGGAAACTTGTTTGGCATTGCTATTGTTCATACAAACCATTTTTTATGCTTCTATGTCCCTACATTGAACCCCATGGATTATGGTACATGTTTGAGATGTTATGGGGTTGTTTTGAGTTTAGGACACTTTGCTTTGCAGAGGGAATCTACTACTGGTTATTCATAGACTGTTGTTTGTCATAAGCTTTTGGAAGACACCTACATGAACTATGTGCAGTAATTGAACTCTACTTGGAATACTACTATACACAATCCTTATGCCATATGTCTAGAGATGTTTAATATGATTTTGAGCTAAGAAATCCTTGGTTATTGTAGGAAATTTACTATCATAAATATTAGGACTAAAACTGTTCTGTTTCAGTAGTGACTATTAGGGGTAAAGGTGCCTCCGCCTAGCCGCCCGTGTATTAATTACTACACTGACAATCACCGCCGCTACACATTGCAGGTGGTGGCGGGTGCCCATCACTATCACTTTATTCTTTATTCTTTTAGTGATAGTTTGAATAAAGGAAGGTTCGATCACACATTGTGACCATTGGATTTCCCATTTCTTGTCTCTCTCTTCCTTGCTCTTGCTCTCCCGCCATAGCTCTCGAGTGCAAGCTTTAATCCTTCTCACCTTTCAATTGGTATCAGAGCACGGCTTCCCGACTCTTGAGCTTGGCTCGTGGCATTCTCAACTTCCCATTGACTCCACACTCGCGTTGGGTCTCCTTCCCAGCAGCCATAGCTCATTCTTTTGAGCTTCCGTCACTCCCTGGCTTCCCGAGCTTCTTCCCGACCTATTGAGGCACCATCATGGCATCGACATTGAGGTATTTCTTTATTATTTCAAAGATTTATTTTAGTCCACAGGTCTAGGTAAACAGGGCAGCCCCACCATTGAAGCTTCCAACCTTCATATCTCTTTGCCCTCGATTGTGGGCTGCTAGAGACTTGTTCCCAAGCCCCTTTGGCTCATGTTTGAGCCCTCCAACCACTCCAGATCTGCCATGTGGACTAGCAGGACTAGCAGCAACCCCATGCAAATTTGCACCTGTTTTCCGGACAGCCACACAGTCAGCCACTTCAGCTCCAGCTCCATCTTGGCATTAAGCACTTGTTCGGGCTCCATTTCGGGATTTTTGCACATGTATTGATGCTTGGCATTGATCCTTTGAGATCAGGCATTAGTTGGTGGCTGAAAACAGTGTTTCAGGACTATTATAAATAGTCCATAGACATTTGATGCTAGTGCTACATTCACAGTTTATGCCTATGCTTGTTTGGGCATGACTACATAACCGGTTTGATGCCTATTGCATCCTGATTGATTGGGGGATTGAAGCTACATGTAATGCTATGAATTTGTCCTGATTGTGGGGTTGGAAATACACAGTTTATAACAATAAATGCATGCTGAGTACTCTTGGGCTGAATCTATCTTTCATGCTTTGACATATGCCTATTGGTTCCGGATGTATGTCTTGGGTTATGCTATGATGTATTGATAATCGAGGGATGACTTTGAGCTTGTCATTGGATCCGGATGCTTTTGGAAGCTTGATCTTACTTTAGCCTACACTTATTGACATCGGTCTATGCTTGACAGTGGTCAGTGCTTTGACAGTTATATGCTCTTTGGGTACATGCTTACCCGACGCCTACGGCTTGATGCATTTGTCTTGGCACAGTGTACCATGTACTTGTTGATATTCTGGAATTTTATATTGGATGTCATTTTGGTTGTCAGAGATCTTTATTGGGATGTATGTCTTGCTCATGGATGCTACTTACAATTGCTTTGTAGTCGTCATGCTCTTGGGATATTGAGGCATTATCTTGGTTACCTGTCTTTGGTACCTTGACTTGGTTTGATTGAGCTGTTGAGCTCATTTATTTGCTTTTTTTGCCAATGGGAGCATCTTGTATACTTGACCGACATTGAGCAAGAGGTTTATGCTATTTGAGCATTTTGCAAATATTTGAGACTTTGGGATCTCTTACACTTAAATGTTGCATGGTTCATGCACTGATATCTTGGAGTTGCTTTTGACCTAAGCTTGGGCTTTTCACTCTTGTGAGTATACACCTATTGGTGTCAGGTCGTCTTACCAGGGTTATGCATACTTTGCTCTACTATCCAAGGGGTATGCCTACTCACACTAACGGATGCTTTGGTGATATGTTTGGGTGTTTGCTCAGGGTCTTGATGACTGTTTAGTGCTGATTTATGCCCACTTATGGCTAGTCATGTCTTGGCTATCATTTATTGACTTGGTGTAGTGATTTGGTCAGCCATTGACTCTCAGAGGCTGTCATTTATTATAGCAAGCATATAGCTCCGGACTGACATGGATTTTTCATGCTGAAAGATTTTGAAATGATGTACTTTCACTAGTATTTGGTGGGCAGTAGCTTTGGTTACACTTTTCTCACCATTTTCTCTCGATTTTGGTGATTTTTTTGTCATTTTCTGCAATAAATAGCAAGCAAATTTGAACTGTCTGCAGTTTTTCAGCCTGCATTATGGCGAGTTCGTCCACTGATCATGCTATTTTCAATATCACTAAGCTTGATGGTACGAATTACTCTTATTGGAAGAGCTAGATTTGGCAAGTGTTGGTGCAGAAATCGCAGATCAAACCATTGAGGTTCAGTGGGGGCAGCCGCCTGCAACTATGCCAGATGAGGAATGGTTTGCGCTTGATGAGTTATGCAAGTCCACTATTGTATTATCTCTCACAGAACATGTTCATTACAATGTATTTGAGGAAGAACAAAGTACATGGTAGTTGTGGGATAAAATCTAGAATCTCTATGACAAGAAAAGTCTAGCAAGTCAAATGTATTGGCTGAACCAACTTATGGATATGCGCATGAAGGAGAATGTGACCATGTCAGCTCACTTGAGCCAGTTTCATGCTATACTCAAAAACTTGACTTCTCAAGACATCACTTTTGTAGAGGATGTCACTTCTCTTTTCTTGCTTGGTACTCTTAATGGATGTATTTCGCATTGCATTATGTGCCTCTGCTGCTACCTTGAAATTATCTGATGTTGAGAGTGCTCTTGTGCAGGAAGAGGTTAACTGTAAGAATTTGGATGCCCCTCATGTGTCGCATGCTATGATAGTTAGAGGCAGGAATGATGGATATGGAAAGCATGGCAGTGGTGGCAGTGGCCATGGATGGGATTCTCAGAAATCTCAATCCAAGTCTCGTGGGAAGTCACGTAGCAAATCCCCTGGTAGGAATGCATATGTTACTTGTCACCATTGAGGGAAAAAGGGCCATATTAGGCCACAATGCCATGAACTGCACAATGAAAGGTGCAAAGATAAGGAGAAAGACAAAGTGCATGATAAGTCTTCTGATCGCAGCATAGTACTTGCAAAGTCCAGTGTTAAAATTGAAGAGATCAATGTTATGTAGCCTGAGGATGTTGATGATGATTATATCCTTGCAGCTTCTTCTAGTGCTTCGCAGATGACGGAGATACACTCTATGTATGCACAGTGTTGGCTCTTGGACTCAGGTGTGTCCTTTCATGTGACACCTTGCTGAGAGTGGTTTCATTCATGCCATATTGTTTCGGGTTCTGTGCGCTTGGGTGATGACAGTTCTCTTGATATTGTGGGCATTGGTGATGTTAGGCTATAGTTTCCTTTTGTTGGTAGTAGTTTTGTTATACAAGATGTACGTCATGTACCTACTTTGTGACGTAGTCTCATGTCAGCTAGACAGCTTGATGACGCAGGTTATCATGTATCTTTTGGAGACTCTGCATGGAAGATCACTCGTGACAGACTTGTGATTGCGAGAGGTGCCAAGGCTAGCAGCCTTTATCCCTTGATTGTATTCGCTTCTTCCCTTGATCATGTTTTGTCTGTGGGTTCTATCCCATATGTATCTCTTTGGCATGCCCGTTTGGGGCCATATGTCTTTGAAAGGAATGAAAATGCTTTCTAGTTTGCAGTACTTACCGCCCCTTGATTATACATGTTTTGATTCATGTGAGCATTGTCTTTATGGCAAGCAGACTAGGTCTACGTGCATAAGAATTCTGGTAGGCCACGCATGAGTGAGCCCTTGGCATTGGTACATTCGGATGTCTGTGGGCCCATGCCTTCTCAGTCTATGGGTGGTGCAAAGTATTTTGTTACTTTCATAGATGATTTTTCACGGAAATTTTGGGCTTATCCCATTAAGCTGAGATCTGATGTCTTGACTGTGTTTCAGAGATGGCTTGCCTTGGTTGAGAACCAGTTTGGGTATAGGCTAAAATGCCTAAGGACAGATAATGGGGGTGAGTATGTCTCACATGCTTTTGAGTAGTTATACGATGAGAGGGGTATTAAGCGTTAGTTGACCGCCCCCTACACCCCCCCAGAATGGTTTGGCTGAGTAGACGAATAGAACCATCCAAGAGTGTGTACGCAATATGCTTAGCCATGCAGGCCTACCACAGAGCTTTTGGGCTGAGGTAGTTAGTACAGCTACGCATATCATAAGCAAATCACATTCTACTGGTTTTTATTTCCAGGTTGCAGAGGAGGTATGGACTGGAAAACCTCCCTCTTATGCACATCTTCGTATCTTTGGATGTGAGGCATTTTGCCATGTGCCCAGGGACAAGAGAAGTAAGTTGGATCCTAAGAGTGTCAAATGCATTTTCCTTGGTTATGGGGATGTAGGCAAGATGGATTATCGTCTTTGGGATCCACAGGCGCGAAAAGTCATCCGCAGTCATGATGCAGTCTTCCATGAAGACAAGATGCATAGGCAGCCTGAGAGAGTTGTTGAGATCCGCAGGGTCATATTTCAGAAGGAGCTGAGAGCTCCCGCATAGCTAGTTGGACAGTCTATAGGTGCAGCAAATGCTCATGGTCAGGGTGTTGGATAGAAAGTTGGGCAGGTAGCAGAGCCTGCCGTGAGACGGTCTACTAGAGACAGATGTCCACCTAATAGATTTCAGCCCTCGATGCATTATGTCTTAGTTACAGATGCAGGAGATCCTTTCACTTATGATGAGGCTATACGCAGGGGTGACAATCACTCCTGGGAGAGGGCTATGTAGTCTGAGATAGATTCCTTACATAAAAATGAGACTTGGAACTTGGTTTCCTTGCCTATGGGCAAGAAGGCTTTGCCATGCAAGTGGGTGTACAAGCTGAAAAGTACCCCTAGACACCCCAAGCTGACATACAAGGCTAGATTGGTAGCAAAGGGTTTTAAGCACGAGCATGGTGTGGACTTTGATGAGGTTTTTTCTTCTATGGTTAAGATGACCACCTTGCACTTACGTTGCTGAGCTTGACTTGGATTTATACGAGTTGGATGTCAAGATGGCTTTCTTACACGGGGACTTGCATGATGAGATTTATATGGAGCAGCCTAAGGGCTTTGCAAAACCTAGCAGGGAGCACCTAGTGTCCAAATTGAAGAGAATTCTTTATGGCCTAGGGAGTGGTATCATAATTTTGATGCCTTTATGCAGTCACAAGTCTACAATAGGAGTGCCATGGATCCGTGTCTTTACACGAAGAAAGCCTTGATGGTTCTTTATTGATTTTGGCACTCTATGTGGATGATATGCTGATAGCAGGGAAAGCTCATGATGAGCTAGATGCTCTTAAGGCTCAGCTCAAGAAGAGCTTCAAGATGAAAGATCTTGGACATGCCTCTCACATACTTGGTATGTGCATTCGACGCAACAGGCATCGGGGACTTCTCTACTTGTCATAGAGGGAGTACATTCATAAAGTCCTTGAGCACTTCCACATGCAGGATGTTAAGCCTATTGGCTGTCCATTGCCTTCTTATGTGAAGGTATCACAGGCTGATTATCCGCAGACAGATGAGCAAAGGGCCGAGATGGCCAAGATTCCCTATGCATCCGTAGGTGGGCAGTCTTATGTATGCCATGATAGCCACTTGTCCAGATATTGCCTTTGCAGTTGGTGTTGTGGCACACTATATGGCTACACCTAGCAAGAAGCATTGGGATGTTGTGAAGGGTATCATGAGGTACCTGAAGGGCACTACAGATATGTGCATATGCAGGACATGCAGATAGTAGAAGTCCACTTTTGGCTATGAATTCACCTATGCTAGAGAGGTGTTGTTTCTTGGATGTCTAGGGTGCAGAAATGCATGACTCTTTCTACTATAGAGACCGAGTATGTTGCAGCCATACAGAGGCTTGCAAGGAGGCCATTTGGTTGGGTTGTTTGGTTGCTGACCTTGGTATTGATGCGATCCCTACACTACATTCGAATTCTATGAGTGCTATTCAATTACAGTTTTCCATGTGAAGACAAAACACATTGAGGTGAGGTATCACTTCATATGTGGGGTCGTTGAGGACAAGTCTATTGACCTTGTCAAGATCTCGACTGACCAAAATCTTGCAGATCTACTCATAAAAAGCCTCTCTACAGAGCGCTTCGCCTTCCTCAGGAGGTTGATGGGCATGGGATGAGATGACGTCTTTCCTCATCCTGTTGTACATGTGTACATGTTGTACTATCTTTTTCTGATTCTTTTTCTTTTCACTCCTCACTAGGTAGATTCACCTTTAAGTGGGAGGTTGTTGGGGGTGAAGGCACCTCCGCCTAGCCGCCCGTGTATTACTACACTGACAGTCACCGCCATTGCACACTGCAGGTGGCGGGCACCCGTCACCGTCACTTTATTCTTTATTCTTTTAGTGACAGCTTGAATAAAGGAAGGCCCAGCCACACATTGTGACCGTTGGAGTTCCTATTTCTTGTCTCTCTCTTCCTTGCTCTTGCTCTCCTGCCATAGCTCTCGAGTGAAAGCTTCGATCCTTCTCACCTTTCATTGACTTAAGTTGTCTATGCAACTTGACTGAAGGGTCTTGGGATTGTCATTTGAGAATGGATGTCTACTACATGTATAGATTGAGCAAGATTGAGCTGAAATAGCTGCAAATACATCTGTGTTGCTTGGACATTATATGAGCATTGTGATTATTGAAAGTTCATCTTGGTTTGCAAGGAGTCATGCACTGACAATTAAGGACTGTAGTAATGCATAGAGTTGTAATCATGGCAAATGATGAAAAGATTGGCAATATCACTCAGATAGTGAGTGAAAAGCTAGATGATAATAATTATGCTATCTAGAAATTCTGTATGGAGAACTTTCTCATCTAAAAAGGCTATTGGAATCTTGTGACAGTTGATGAAGCTGAACCTAAGATTCCAATAGATAGACATCCAACTCTTGAATAGCAAAAGAGGTGCACTATACTTGGCTTGAACGTGCTCGTAGAGTCTTGCATTGGCTCTCATTGTGCATTACAAATGCAATGGTCATATATATAATGAATTGCAAGTCTCCTAAAGATGCTTGGGAAATCTTGATGAAGTACTATGACACTACCACTAGTACACACAAACTTCAGGTAAAGCAGAAGTTTGATACGATGGAGAGAAAAGGAGGGTACATATAGGATTATGTAACAAAGATAAAGATCCTTGTTGTAGATCAGTTTGCAACTATTGGAATTGACACTACAAGGTACAGGCCTTATATCGACGTTTAAAGCGATGAAAATGTTCATAAAGAAAATTTTTCCCCTCGTCGCAAAAAAATGTCGGTATTAGCGATGCCATAGAACAATCGATATCAGTGTCGCTATTTGCGTTGGTTTGCAACGCTGATACCGATGCAAATATCAATGTTGATAACGACGCTTTGCGACTCATGTTGCGACACTGATAGCAACACATGTAGTAAATTTGCGACGCTAATAGCGACAGTAATAGGGGAAAAAAATTTGTGGCAAGGCAGCACAAATAGCACTATGTGCTTTATTTGGGCCATACAAAATAGTTTCAGGAATGTGTACAATGCTTGTGTAAATTGAATCATAACACTAATACATGAAATATGTAATGAAAACAACCGGTACAATCATAGCAAGATACTATTACTACATAGAAAGTGCCTACATAAATCACGTGACCAAAAGAGAAGAGTATGTGAGCTCTAGGGATCCAAGGGCGAGCTATAGATCCTCACCATTCGAAACCTCATCCCACCGCAAAGGAGCATTGAACACACTTTGCAACTATCTCGCATGAAGACACTGCTTGCATGCCTAAGTGTGCAAGCAAAATATGGGCGAAGCGATGTGAGTGTGACCGAGTTGTTCATGTACCTTGTACGTACACTTCGTTGATTTCTTTTCGGCACTATCTTAAAAAATATTTGCGCTTTTTCAAGGTGTTTCATGATTTTTTAAAGGTTACTGAAGTATCATTTATTACCACTTGCAAATACCATGCTTGAGTCTCATGATGATGCGCTACATGTTTTACGAAAACTTGGCATGGACTACAACAGCATCCATGCATGTATCAACGATTGCATACTATTTCGAGGAGAATACGAGACTATGGAGACATGTCCACAGTGTGGTGCTCACAGGTATCGATAGGACTTGCAAGGGCAAACCATCCCTCAAAAAGCTCTTAGACACTTTCCGCTTATCCCCTGCATAAACCACATGTTTTGTACATCCGAGATGGTGAGCTTGACAACATGGCATGCACAGAATAGATCCATAGACGGAGTTCAACGAATATCAACAAATTCACGCGCATGGAGCCACAATGACTCTACCTTCCCAGGCTTTGCCCGAGAGCCAATGAATCTTCGGCTCGGTCTTGCTATGGATGGCGTGAACCCATTCGGTATACGCTCAACTTCTTACAGTGTGTGGCCTATAGTCCTTGTCAACTACAATATCCCTCCATGGCTTTCTACGAAGAAAGAACATCTCATCCTTGGCTTGCTCATTCCCAGCCGCTACAAATTCAAAAATATGGATGTGTATCTTCGTCCATTAGTCGATGAGCTTACGATTTTGTGGGAGAAGAGGGTCACGGTGTAAGATATGAGCAAGCGCAATGGTCGACGATATGCCAATATTTGAGCCATTCTCATGTGGACCATGCATGATTTTTAGGATTCAGAGAGTGCTCAAGTAAGTAGGCTTCCATTCTTGTTGGTAATATCTATTATAGCTCGTTCAAGTTTGTATTCACTGGATAGAGGTGTTGGGACAGGTCTGGTTACCTCAGGTTATCATGCATGTCCATTGTGTGGGCCACAGTTAGACTCTCGAAGGTCACAAACCATGAAGACAATGGTATATTAAGGACACGCTTCTTTCTTGCCAGAGGGTCATGAACTCAGGGAAGGTTTTCTTGGATGACCTCCAACATGTATGAATGCCCAAAGCTGGTACGAGCTGAAAATGGTCTACACATAGTTACATCCAAACGGAATGCAATGGTTCTTAATTTTCTACGAGTTGCCGTATTGGACCCACTTATAGATCAACCACTTGTTGGATCCCATGCATATTTTCAAGAACGTGGGTAACTTATTATGGGACCACATCACAGGAAAGAGAGACACTATAGGGACATGAATGGATTTGAAGGAGGCAGGCAAGATGGAGGCGCTTTAGTACTAATAGTTACTTGCAGCTACCTCGCACTCCTTGGGTTTTTTCCACTAAAGAAGAGTGCATTGTGAAGCAAATAGTCAAGTCTATCTGCACTCCAACGGGTATGATACGTTCTCTCAGGTCTGTGTTTTCTAAACACGGCCAATTATCAGGGCTAAAATCCCATGATTGGCATAAGATAGGTCAGGTTTATACTACGAATGGATTGTAAGTGGCCTGCGTATTTTGCTATTTGGAGTGTAGTCATTGTTCATAATGCTTCCTTGTTTGTTGCAGTCTATACTACCGATCGCAATTGCAGAATGCCTTACTCTAGAAATACGCGGGGCAATTTACAGGTTGTCAACTTTAGTGCAATGGATCTCACAGAAGGAGATAAAGACATCCTCTATTGAATCCGCAAGGTGGGGACCAGTGAAGACGGTCTATCTCTTTGAGAAATACCTGCCTACTAGCATGCTCACGATACAAATCCACCTTCTTGTGCATCTTGTAGATGAAGTGGAGATTGATGGACCTGTCCATATGCGATGGATGTTCTTCTTGGAGTGCTTCATGAATGGATGCTTCCTCTCTAAGTGGATTAGATGTCTCGATATCCATGGGCATCAATGCATCAATCATTGCCTCCATCTCAAGCTCCAAGATTGTAGAAAAGTTTGGAAGGCTGTCTGTCTCCTCTAGTATTGATAGTATACATTGGGTAGTACCTTCCAAGTGGTAGATTGGCTCAGACACTCCATCCATCGCACACCCACGAACTCTTCTAACTAGCTAAAAAGGGTGCACTCCTCCTTGGGACGAGACGTCACCTCCCTAGATAGAAAATTTTCCAACCACATCCAATGTTTTTGTATATGATATTCAATTAGCTTGCGAATACAATGCATGATTGATATACACTTTTCTTACCGTTTGCTCAAAATTTTGCTCAAAATCTGAGATCACCTGATCAATGATCTTTGATTGAAACTCGCCAAAGTGTCGTACGTGTTCTATAGACAATCGATGTTTTCGTCTAATTACCAGCTTACATTGAGAGTAAGGACATGGGACACACTAATTAAGATACATCTTGCGATCTTGAACATCACGACCTTCATCGTTTTCCATTTGGTCTACGTTATGACAAACAATTTGTTCTTGTTATCATTCTTTTTTTCTTTCTTAAATTGTTTGAGAATGGATTTCTTCTCTTGTAACTCAACAAAATTAACGTATGTAAAGTCTCCACCCACGGAGTGTTTCCCGTCTGCTACTAAAAAAAATAAACAACAATAAACAAGAAAATAAAAAAACAACAACAAACAAGAATATCACTACCATGACGAGGACCGCGACTGCGATTGCGACTGCGACAACAAACAAGAAAAGAAGGAATTAAACAACAATTACTACTACTATCACTACCACTACCGCTACTACTACTATGACTACCACAACAACAAAAAATAAGAAATTAAGAAATTAAACCACTACCACTACCACTACCACTACCACTACCACAACAAAAACAAACACGAAAAAAAGAAAAGAAGAAATAAAACAAAAACTACTACCACTAGTACTACTACAAACAAGAAAATAAGAAATTAAAGAACTACTACTACTACCGCCACTACTACTACTACCACTACAAACAAGAAAAGAAGAAATTAAACTACTACTACTACTACTACTACTACTACTACTACTACTACTACTACTACTACTAACAAGAAAAGAAGAAATTAAAGAACATGATCTTATCCTCTCTTTGTTTTTTATTCATTCATTCTCCTCTCTGTCTCCCTCCCTCTCTTTCTCTCTTTCTCTATTATGTTTAATGTTTTCTCCCTCTCTCCCTCGTTCCTTCTTTCCTTTTCTCTCTTCCTCTCCCTCTCTCATTTCCTCTCTTTCTGTAATATCTCCACATAATAAAAGTTAGTTGAATTAACATTAATAATTAAGGATTTTTATTTAATTAAAAATATTTTATTTAAAACAATCGAGATTCGTAAATTCGATATTTTTCTCAGATTGATAACGACTGTAGCCACCCTTCATGTAAATTACAACGTGGATGAGACTTATGAGTTATATTAATCATTAGGATAATATGTATAGTTTGGATGGTCCACAAATATTAGATTTTGGGCAAAACTAGTATATTTTAGATATTATCCTTAAAAAAAGATATGGAGATTTTTAAAACTGGATGTCATTTAAAAGAAAAGACAAGTGATATTTTAGTTAGTTTGGAGATTTTATAAATAGAAAAAAATAAAGAGAGGATTTGTGAAATCGCGCACGCCACGATCTTAGTACACAGGCAGTGGACAATACTTTGAATAGAGAAAAGAAAAAGGAGTGAACTAAGAGCTTTCTAATCAAGTGTCTTGGGGTTTTACCCCCCTTTCAGAGCCAATGGAACCATCAGATTTATGATTTGAGCATCAAATCACTGATCCTTCTAAGATCCCCCTCCACAAAGAGCTCCACTTCTCAACCACAAGCCCTCTTCTCTAATTCACTATAAATATGAGGCATGGGAGAGGCATTAGGAAGCATAAGGAGACCCCAAGAGGCTGCGAGAGAGAGGTAGAGAGAAGGATACCCGTCCAAGAGATTGTAAGGAAGAGCTTGAAGAGAGCTTGAGAGAGAGAGAGAGAGAGAGAAGAGTCACCTCGAGAGGCTATAAGGAAGAGAATTAGCTCAATTCCCTCTAACTCGATCCTCAACTTAACCATCTTCTCTTACGCTCTCCCATCTTGAATCTATTCCACCTTCTTAATCTCTTGAGTCTACTTGCGAACAATGGCCTCCAAGCAAAGAATGTCGTGTGCGGATGACAATCCTGCAACCAGCAACAAGGCTTCGGGCAAAGGCATCACTGTCAATCCAACTGTGTTTCCGGTCGTAAGTAATGTATTTTCAAATTGATAGATGCTTGCTTTGATTCTCTTATGAGATACGTTAGGCCCCATACTATGATGCACGAGTATAAATCATTTCATCTTATATATTTGTAAGATGGAGCTTGCGAAGTACATATATCAAGGAAAGTTAATTGCACCTAGTTACATATGACTTATTTGCTAGTAGAGCAATTACGAGGAAGAATTAGTCAAGAGTTATGAATGGCATAGTCATCAAAAGAATGACATTAAAAGATTGTGCATACAAGTGCTAGATTAAAGTATAGTCAATGGTTACAAATAGCATAATTACTAAAAGAATATGACATTGAGAATTATGAATAGAAAGTACTAGTTTAAAGTTTAAATACTTCAAAAGTACTTAGCCTAAGAGCCCAAATATTAAGAAAAACTAGATTCTAGGTCAATGCAAGGCCTATTGGAGTCTAATTACTTGAGATTATCTTGCACTTATCTTATTAAGTATTCACACATTATGCCTATAACATGTTTAATATATGAGGATAATTTTCTAGTTTCCTCATGACTTGACTAAGAGCTAGTACAAGAAATTAATCATAAGGGTTAAAACTAAGATGTCTTGAGATCCGTTGGATAATGATGACTTTTGCCAATCCAAATCTAGGTTTGGGTGACCAATCAAGGTAAGTGACCTATAGAACTTACATCATGAATAGTGTTTAAACCCTTAACATATGCCCTAGCTGAAGGAAGGAAGTGTTAAGAAACATTTTTGCATAGTATTGCTCTTAGATCCCAAGGGGGAGAGCAAATATATGATGGAAATGTTATATCATCTATTCTTGCATTGGTTGGAAATAATGCAATTGGTTTTGTTGGTTGATCAAACAACATCCTAAATGCTTTTACATTCAACTGGTTGTTAGTTGTTGTTTGGATGATTATTCCAAGTGCTTGTGATTTATGGTAAATGCATGGCAAGGGTCTGTGAAGACAAGTCGCCATGGGAAGAAAGGAATGTTTTCTTGGAAAATGATATTAGGGTTGAATGCCTTGTTTGTGCTTGATTCTTAAAGGATTTAATTAAGGAAGGATATATTGTGTGGGTGGATCACCTCCATGATCGCACTGTGGATTAACCCGAGAGGGCACTGCTCAATTCATGGGCCGAAGGTCGAGTGGTGAAAAGGCCAACCATGAGAATGATGTTTTGCTCCTAGACAGCTTGCGGGTCAGTTGGAGCTCTGGACACCCCTTGCTAGGTCTAGAATGGAGTTGAAGACCTTCGTGGCCCCCAACATCTGGGCATGCTGGAAGATCCTATTCTAGATAAAGGATTGAGTTTGTGGTGCCATGTGAATTGGACCAGTTAATTCTGCAGGGCAGAAGGGATACTTCTGTTGGATAGAAGCAATACATAATTTCTCTTGTATGTGCAGGAGACAAAGATTAACTTGAGGATAAGTTAAGGAACTTGTTTGAACTTGTTTGTCAATAGATTACTTTGCTCTGTTTTCGTGTCTATGCTATAAGTTATGCGAACGAACCTTGTTCCTTAAAAGGCTTAATTAATGAAGCCGACTTTAAGTATCACACATAAATGTGGTAGGGCCTAATTAGAAAACTAAAGCTATTAAGAGAAGCAGATGGGCAGAACCCCCGATAGGTCCATCCTATGGGGGCAGGGTGGTCCCAGAGAAGTAGGAGGCTTCTCACAAGTTTTAATCATCATTCGACCTTTAGGTATTGATAGGTTAGATCCCAATTCATGCCGTTTTAGGGGACTGAAATGAGACTATGCCCTATGGGTAGAGAGGTTGAGCAGCACATCCCTCTCGTTTCCCATTCTCTTTGAACCAAGGGTGGTATGGGTCTACTTCAGATTGGGTATCTCTGCGTAAAGTAGGATGTCCAAAACCTGACGCTAGAAGGCTAACAGGAGACCTTGACAACTAGGAACCCATATTTCAAGTCGATCCTAGTGGGTTCGATCATGAATGTTCTGTTGCAAGGAAGATTCAGGAAATCCTAGGTGACAAAACTCGAAACATTCCCTGGGAGTGCCGGGTAGCGACGCTTAGATTCATTTCTCAATAGACCGCTAAAAGAGTGCCTGAAAAGCTGATGGGTGGGCACCTCACAGTTGGCATCAGAGCAAAACTTTGTAATGATACGTGATTGATTAATGTATGGTTTGTAGACATATCCTAAACAAATTAATCTAAGCATTATGGCTTGATTTTTAGGTACCTTCTGCACCCACGAATGTTGACATGCAAGAGAAGAAATTCTTTCTCAAGCAAATTAAGGCACCCGAGTTTGATGGAGAAGGGATAGACATCGCAGCAGAGGCAGAGATATGGATTGAGTCGATGGATGACTATTTCTTTGCTTCGGAAATTGCCTCTACCAAATCAAGCAATGATAGCCAAACTTAAGTTAGTTGGCCAGGCTCGATTATGGTGGAAGCAATGGTGCAAAGATGAAGGTGTTTCTGAAGCCGCTGTTACTTGGGTTCAGCTGAAAGATACTGTACGCACATGATACCTTCTGCCAACCTACCAAACTTTGAAGATGAATGAATTCTTCAAGCTAAAGCAACTAGAATTAACTTTGGAAGCTTACTACTCAAAGTTTGTAACGGTACTAAAATACGCACCACCTATGGATATTGCGCAACAAGTATCCAAGTTTTGCCATGGCCTAAACACTCCTTTGAACCACCGTCTTGAAACAATGAATTCAACGGACTTGCAAGACGCATTACTCCAAGCGAATCCAATCATCCAAGAGTTTAAATCAGAAAATTGTAGTAAAGATGACTCCCGAGATCTGGGTAAGAGATGCCATACATGTGGAGAGATAGGGCACATCTGTAGGAGATGTCCCTACCATCAATGTTTCCATTGCAATGAACTAGGACATGTCCAAGCAGACTGCCCTGATTTAAGTCCAAAAGATATGGAGCCTCCAAGAAAATGAAGCTACACAAGTGCAGTCTTCAGATATATAGAGGAATCAGATGAATACGAAGACTTAGAACCTACTACACCACTTCAGGATTATTAGAAATCCTAGAAATTTTGTCGACATGAAATACAACTTGTATCGGAATAAACTTTACTCTTGTAACTACAGTTAGCTTGAGTATTATGAGTTGCATCTATTGTGAGCCTAGAACTTGCAAATGATTAGAGATACTCTGGCAAGGAATGATAGTTATAATGTGCAATGAAATTCTCTTAAATCATTTCTTCTCAACTAATATAGATTGGGTCTTACCAAAATGTTGAAGCTTGGAAGTATTCTTTAGTATTACAAGCAAATCCAATTGTCCATGGAGCTTAGTCCCGAACTAAGGACAAGACAATCTAGGAATGTAGTTTCCAAGATAAAGGACCACTCCAATCTACTAAAAGAATCCTAGGACACTTTGGTCTAAAGAAGAAAATCCTGCCAAGGACAACCAAGAACCTTGTGACCGCAAGTGATAAAGCTCCACGTTGTTTCTATTGCAGGGAGTTAGGTCATTTCAAAAGGGAATGTTCAAAGCACCCTAAACACCGATGCTCTGAGTGCCATAACATTGGACATAACTATATCAATTGTCCCAACAGAACTCGAAGAGAACTTGAGTTTACAAGAAAAGAAGTTGTACAAGCTCCAATGATCTAGAATATACCAAGTGCTTAGGAAAAACCTAGAAGATATCCATGAGATGTAATTACAATAAATTTTCTCTTGTAATCAAGACTTGGATATATAAAATACAATAGTTTTTTTTTCAAAAAACTGCATGTCTATGAGTGATTAGAGTAACACAACGAAAGCATGGTGGGACCATAACCCACAGGCTCCAAAATGATACCCCCAGTTTCTCTCAAGATGAGGACATCTTGATTTCTCTAAGGGGAGGAGGATGTAATATCTCCGCACGCTAAAAGTTAGTTGGTTAGTTTGAAAGTTAGTTAGTCAATTAATAAGTTATTAAGGTTACTAACTAAAGACTAATTAAGGTAAAAACTAATTAATATTAATAATTAAGTATTTTTATTTGATTAAAATATTTTATTTAGAAAACTCGAGAGTCGTAAATCTGATATTTTTCTCGAATTGATAAGGACCGTAGCCACCCTTCACGTAAATTACAACGTGAACGAGACTTATGAGTTATATTAACCACTAGGATAATGTGTATAGTTTGGATGGTCCAAAAATATTAGATTTTGGACAAAACTAGTATATTTTAGATATTTTAGATATTATCCTAAAAAATATATATGGAGATTTCTAAAACTAGATGTCATTTAAAAGAAAAGACAAGTGATATTTTAGTTAGTTTGGAGATTTTATAAATAAAAAAATAAAGAGAGGATTTGCGAAATTACGCACGATGTGATCACAGTACATAGGCAGTGGACAACACTTTGAACAGAGAAAAGAAGAAGGAGTGAACTAAGAGCTTTATAATCAAGTGCCTTGGGGTTTTACGCCCCTTTCGAAGCCAATGGAACCATTAGATTTATGATCTGAGCATCAGATCACTGATCTTTCCAACATCCCTCTCCACAAAGAGCTCCACTTCTCAACCACAAGCCCTCTTCTCTAATTCACTATAAATATGAGGCATGGGAGAGGCATAAGGAAGCATAAGGAGACCTCGAGAGGCTGCGAGAGAGAGGTAGAGAGAAGGATACCCCTCTAAGAGATTGTGAGGAAGAGCTTGAAGAGAGCTTGAGAGAGAGAGAGAGAGAGAAGAGTCACCCTGAGAGGCTGCAAGGAAGAGAACTAGCTCAATTCCCTCTATCTCAACCATATTCTCTTGCGCTCTCCCATCTTGAATCTATTCCACCTTCTTAATCTCTTGAGTCTACTTGTGAACGATGGCCTCCAAGAGAAGAATGTCGCGTGCGGATGACAATACTGCAACCAACAACAAGGCTTTGGGCAAAGGCATCACTGTCAATCCAACTGTGTTTCTGGTCGTAAGTAATGTATTTTCAAATTGATAGATGCTTGCTTTGATTCTTGTATGAGATACGTTAGGCCTGTCAAGATTGTGGGAGAGAAGGAAGGAGTCTCACTTGTAGCTTTCTTGCTTGCACAATGGGGGAATACACACAAAGGTTGAAAACAGTTTTCCTCTTCTTAGTTGTGTAAGACAAAAGAACTCAAGTACATAGAAATAGAAGAACCCTATACATGGGTCTCAAACCAAACTCAATTAACTAAGGTGGCATACTAACTGAGCCACGAACTAGAGTAGATAAGGATAGCTGTCATCTAGCTATTATTCATGGGCGGTGTACCAACCGCATCTGCAACAACTAACAAGTTGGTGACATAAATGCTTCAATAGCATTTTCACAAGAAGGATGTCTTCATCACTATCACCTGTGATAATCAAATCATCAACATTAATGACAAGTACCATAATACATTTCTCTGTTTTTCTCACATAAAGTGAGAAATCTGAAAGCCAATAGTGACAAGATACTGTCCTATCTTGTCAGACCATGCTCTAAGTGCTTGATTCAAGCCATACAAGGCTTTCTTCAACCTACAAACAAACTCAGGATGAACAGCATGCACATAACCTAGTGGCTGCTCCATATATACATCTTCTTGCAAATCACCATGTAAGAAGGCATTCTTTACATCCATCTGATGTAAAGACCATTCCTTTGATGGAGCCATAGTAATGACTGCTCTTACGGTTGCCATCCTTGCAACCCGACTGAATGTTTCTTCAAAATCAATGCCATATGTTTGTGCATACCCCTTGACTACTAATCTTGCCTTGTATTTGTTCACAGAACCATCTGCATTGTGTTTCACCTTATAAACCCACTTACAACCAATTGCATTCTTATCTTTAGGCAAAGGTACCAATTCCCATGTAGCATTTGCTTCCAAGGCATCCATTTCTTCATCCATGGCTCTCTCCCATTTTTCTTTTCCCATGGCTTTCTCAAAAGAAGTGGGTTCTGGTTCCTGTATCACTTTGACCATATAGGCATAGTGAATGGCTGTAAATCCATCATATTTCAGCTTATCCACAGGATACCTAGCTCTGGTAGACCTGCGCAAAGTAGGTTCACTCCCAGGTGCTCTCAAAACATCCATGGTCTTCCTTACTCCAGGTGTAACAATAGAAGGAATACCCAACTCATCATCAATGCTTTGTTTTGAGCCACTAGATTCACCATCCACATAAGAGTGACCTGCATTTACATCAAACATTTATTGGTTTATACCAGCTAGTCATCTCAATCTACATTATCAATCATATTTATTGGTTTATACCAGCTACTCATTGTTGAGATATCGAGCTCCACTCGTGATACGCCAGGGTGACCGTTGTGTATTTATATCACCGACTTGTCAGTTGCAGACGCGGTTGGTACACCGCCCATGAATAATAGCTACATGATAGCTATCCTTATCTACTCTAGTTCGTGGCTCAGTTAGTATGCCACCTTAGTTAGTTGAGTTTGGTTTGAGACCCATATAGAGGGTTCTTCTATTTCTTTGTACTAGAGTTCTTTTGGCTTACACAACTAAGAAGAGGAAAACTGTTTTCAGCCTCCACCCTTGTGTGTCTTCCCCCATTGTGCAAGCAAGAAAGCTTCAAGCGAGACTCCTTCCTTCTCTCCCACAATCTTGACATGGTATCAGAGCCTTGTTCGTGGTAAGGAGCTCAAGAAAGCAAGCCAAGCTCGCGGTGTTCTGGTAAGAGGAGCAGTGTTGCTTTCATTTTCTGTTTTGGGAGCAGATCTCTGCAGGTAGCACAGCTGGAAAGTGCAGGAGTGCATTGTCTTAGGTTGAGACGCCCTTCGCAGTGAAGCAAGAGGGCAGTATATGCTGCGGGACGGGGCTTTAGCTCTTGGCGACCCTGTTTTTTTTATTTGAGGCCATTTCGGGGCCTGTTTTGGAGGCAGAAGTTTTCTGCACGCACTCAGGAAAAGGCCCAGTTTTATGCTGTGCAGCCACTGTTCTACAGGTCGGTGAATAGTTACTGTAAAAATTGCATTGTATGCTTGTGCGCAGAGACATTGGGAGTTACAGAATCATCCCTGTTGCCTGTTGATGCAAAATCGTCACTAGGAAGTGACTGTGTGGTCAAATACCACTTTCGCCAGTCTTGCAGATTTTCTCTTGTGAGGGTGAAGCTGTGGTTTTTGCAGTAACAGAATTTTTTGCAGTCTTTTGTAATGGCATCTGATTCTCTTTCACAGATTGTCACTGAAAAGCTTGACAAGAACAACTTCCAAGCATGGAAGTTTAGAATGACGAATTTCCTTATGGGAAAAGGATATTGGGAATTTGTTGCAGGAAATGAAGAAGAACCAGTTCTTCCTGATGTTCCCAATCAACAGCAAATGCAGGCATTTAAAGCATGGCATGAGAGAGCCAAGAAAGTTATGTATTGGCTGTCTATCAGCATTTCAGACTCTATGATTGTGCATATTCAGGATGCAAGTACGCCAAAGGAGGCATGGGATACTTTGTCAAAAATGTATAGCACAAATACGCAAGCCAGGAAAATGCAGCTCAAGCAAGAGTTGCACAATGTGCAAAGAGAAAATATGAGCATCAACGACTACCACATGAAGGTGAAGAAGATTGCAGATGCACTTGCTTCCATTGGGTCACCAGTGGAAGATGATGATTTAGTTTATGTGACCTTGAATGGTCTAGGAAAGGATTATGCACAGTTTCGGACATCCATTTCAGTTCGTGAAAGATTTCCTGATTTTGAGGAGCTGATTGCTCTTCTAATTTCTGAGGAGCAAAGAAATGGTGGTGCATCTTCTTCAGGAGGAACTTCAAAAGAAGCTGTCTTCTACTCAAATGCTGGAAGAGGTAGAGGCAGAGGTAGAGGAGGCCGATATGGAGGCCGTGGTAGAAATCAGAATATGCAGCAAACTCAAGAAAACCAGTCCTATGGAGGAGGACGTGGTAACTCTAGAGGCAGGGGGAGCCAAAGAGGTCGTGGTGGATGGCAAAGAGGCCAAAATGCAAACAGTAATGTTGAATGCTACTATTGTGGTAAAATGGGTCATATGGCTAAAGATTGCTATAAAAAGCAGAATGACATCATGAATGGAAAACTGCAACAAGGAAATTATGCATCCTCTAGTAGACAGGGTGATGACAGAAATGAGCATCTGTTTATGGTGCAGCACATGAACAACTCTGTGACAAATGCAGAAGAAAGCAATGATGTATGGTATGTTGACTCAGGTGCATCAAACCACATGACAGGTCATGCAGAATGGATGGAGGATGCAAGGAAAATGAAAAAACCAGGATTTGTGGAGACTGGTGATGATACTGCACATCCTATTGTGCAGATTGGAAAAATTCCATTGTCTATGCAGGATGGGAAAAAGAAATACCTGTCCGATGTATTTCATGTCCCGAATATCACCAAGAATCTGGTTTCTGTTGGTCAAATGGTTGAACAGGGCTTGCCGGTCAGATTTAATCCTCATGGATGCTTTGTTGAGGATATGAAAAATAAAGGTCATTTGATAGCAAAAGGAAAGAAGAAGGGCAGAATGTTTACATTGGATGCAGACATGTCTGAATTGAGTGCAGCAATGTTTGCACATGGGACCGGTGTAGTTGCAGATATTGATATCTGGCATAAACGCATTGGTCATGTTAATGTACAGTGACTTAAATCAATGCAGGCTCAAAATATTGTTGCAGGTTTGCCAAAATTCAAGGTTGCAGAAATGCATAAGGTATGCGAAGCCTCTCAATTTGGAAAACAGGTAAGGAAACCATTTCCTAGACATGTTCAAGAGAGTAAGAAGCCATTGGAATTAATCCACTCTGATGTGTGGACAACTAAAGCTGCATCTCTTGGAGGCTGTCATTATTTTATCAGTTTTATTGATGACTATAGCAGAAAAGTGTGGGTGTATTTTATGAAAAAGAAAAGTGAAGTTTTTGGGCATTTCAAAACTCTTAAAGCTATGGTTGAAAACGAAACAGGCTTGCAGATAAAATGCTTAAGGTCAGATGGAGGGGGAGAGTACCTCTCAAATGAGTTTGCAAGGTTCCTGCAGGAGCATGGCATAAAGCAGCAATATTCATGCAGTCATACCCCACAACAAAATGGAATTGCAGAAAGGAAAAATAGGCATATTGGAGAGGTATCTCGTGCCATGCTCAATGAAAAAGACTTGCTAGATTTTTATTGGGCTGAAGCAGTTGCTACAGCAGTCTACATAATGAACAGGACTCCCACTGCAGCAATACATGGAATGACTCCAGAGGAGAGGTATACTGGTAAGAAACCAGATATTTCTCATTTGAAAATTTTTGGTTGCATTGCCTATGTACATGTGCCAGATGAGTTGAGATCCAAGTTGGATCCAAAAGCTGAGAAGTGCATCTTTATTGGTTACTCTCTACAGCAAAAAGGGTATAGATGCTATAACCCTTCTACTCATAAGTTTACAGTGAGCAGAGATGTTGTTTTTGATGAGATGAGTAGCTGGTATAAACCAGTAAATGTGATTGATGATGTAGATGCACAAAATGGTAATGCTGCACAGAATTCACAGCAGCAGTCACAAAATATTAGTGGACCTGGAGTGTCCTCTAGCAGTGGTTCACATTCTTCGCCATGGACAAGCAGATTGAGATCAGGAGAATCTTCTCAAAGTAATGCAGATAGTGGTATGCATGTATCACGAAAAGGAAAAGAGAAGGTTGATCAGCCCATGTTTGATGTGAATGTAGGTCACTCTTATGTGGATGGTGAATCCAGTGGCTCAGAACAGAGCATTGATGATGAGTTGGGTATTCCTTCTATTGTTATACCTGGAGTAAGGAAGACCAGGGATGTTTTGAGAGCACCTGGGAGTGAACCTACTTTGCGCAGGTCTACGAGAGCTAGGTATCCTGTGGATAGGCTGAAATATGATGGATTTACAGCCATTCACTATGCATATATGGTCAAAGTGATACAGGAACCAGAACCCACTTCTTTTGAGCAAACCATGGGAAAAGAAAAATGGGAGAAAGCCATGGATGAAGAAATGGATGCCTTGGAAGCAAATGCTACATGGGAGTTAGTACCTTTGCCTAAAGGTAAGAATGCAATTGGCTGTAAGTGGGTTTATAAGGTGAAGCACAATGCAGATGGTTCTGTGAATAGATACAAGGCAATATTAGTAGTCAAGGGGTATGCACAAACATATGGCATTGACTATGAAGAAACATTCAGTCCAGTTGCAAGGATGGCAACTGTAAGAGCAGTCATTGCTATGGCTGCATCAAAGGGATGGTCTTTACATCAGATGGATGTAAAGAATGCCTTCTTGCATGGTGATTTGCAAGAAGAGGTCTATATGGAGCAGCCACCAGGTTATGTGCATGCTGTTCATCCTGAGTTTGTTTGCAGGTTGAAGAAAGCCTTGTATGGCTTGAAGCAAGCACCTAGAGCATGGTCTGACAAGATAGGACAGTATCTTGTCACTATTGGCTTTCAGATTTCCAAGGAAGATTTCTCACTTTATGTGAGAAAAACAGAGAAAGGTATTATGCTACTTGTCATTTATGTTGATGATTTGATTATGACAGGTGACAGTGATGAAGATATCCTTCATGTGAAAATGCTATTGAAGCAGAAGTTTGAGATGAAGGATTTGGGAGAGCTGCGTTATTTCTTGGGCATTGAGGTGATTAGATCACCAAGTGGGATACAGCTCTTGCAGAGGCAGTATGGATTGGACATGCTGTCCAAATATGGGATGATAGGCTGTAAGCCTATTTCAGTTCCTTTGGAGCAAAATGTGAAGCTGAGCACAGATGCAGGTGAGCTTCTAGAAGACCCTACTATGTACAGACGCATAGTAGGAAGTTTGATTTATATGACTATTACTAGGCCAAATTTGAGCTATGTTGTTGGATTGGTAAGTCAGTTTATGCAGGCTCCAAGGAAACCACATTTGGATGCGGCTAGACGCATACTCAGGTATGTGAAGTCCACATTGCAGTATGGACTATTTTATGAGACTAGGGTTCAGATACAGTTGCATGGATACACTGATGCTGATTGGGCTGGTAGTATTTCTGATAGACGATCTACCAGTGGATATGTGTTCTCTTTTGGGAGTGCTGCAGTCACTTGGAGCAGCAAGAAACAGCCTACAGTTGCCTTGTCGAGCACAGAGGCTGAGTACAGGGGTGCAGCAATGGCTGCATGTGAGGTAGCTTGGTTGCATAAGCTACTTTATGATATGCATCAGTCTACAGATGGACCAGTTGTCCTTTATTGTGACAACATGAGTAGTATACACTTGGCAAATAACCCAGTCTATCATGCTAGAACAAAGCACATTGAGGTGCATTATCACTATGTGCGAGAGAGGGTTTTACTAGGTCTTATTGATCTAGTTTATGTTAGCACAGAGGATCAGGTAGCTGACATATTCACGAAGGCATTGGGCGCAGAGAAGCTGCGCAAGTTCAGAGACCTGCTTGGTATGCAGGAATTGGGATTGAGATCGAGGGGGAGTGTTGAGATATCGAGCTCCACTCGTGATACGCCAGGGTGACCGTTGTGTATTTATGTCACCGACTTGTCAGTTGCAGACGCGGTTGGTACACCGCCCATGAATAATAGCTACATGATAGCTATCCTTATCTACTCTAGTTCGTGGCTCAGTTAGTATGCCACCTTAGTTAGTTGAGTTTGTTTTGAGACCCATATAGAGGGTTCTTCTATTTCTTTGTACTAGAGTTCTTTTGGCTTACACAACTAAGAAGAGAAAAACTGTTTTCAGCCTCCACCCTTGTGTGTCTTCCCCCATTGTGCAAGCAAGAAAGCTTCAAGCGAGACTCCTTCCTTCTCTCCCACAATCTTGACACTCATCTCATTAAAAAAAACATCTCTGCTCACTGTAAACTTAGAAGGGTTATAGCATCTATACCCTTTTTGCTGCAGAGAGTAACCAATAAAGATGCACTTCTCAACTTTTGGATCCAACTTGGATCTCAACTCATCTCGCACATGAACATAGGCGATGCAACCAAAAATTTTCAAATGAGAAATATCTGGTTTCCTACCAGTATACCTCTCCTCTGGAGTCATGCCATATATTACTGCAGTGGAAGTCCTGTTCATTATGTAGACTGCTGTAGCAATTGCCTCAGCCCAGTAAAAATCTGGCAGGTCTTTTTCATTGAGCATGGCACAAGATACCTCTCCAATATGCCTATTTTTTCTTTCTGCAATTCCATTTTGCTATGGGGTATGACTACATGAATATTGCTGCTTTATGCCATGCTCCTGCAAGAACCTTGCAAACTCATTCGAGAGGTAGTCTCCCCCTCCATTTAACCTTAGGCATTTTATTTACAGCCTGTTTCTTTTTCAACCATAGCTTTAAGAGTTTTGAAATGCCCGAAAACTTCACTTTTCCTTTTCATAAAATACACCCAAACTTTTCTGCTATACTCATCAATAAAAGTGACAAAATAATGACAGCCTCCAAGAGATGCAGCTTTAGTAGTCCACACATTAGAGTGGATTAATTCCAATGGCTTCTTACTCTCTTGAACATGTCTAGGAAATGGTTTCCTTTCCTGTTTTCCAAATTGACAGGTTTCACATACCTTATGCATTTCTGCAACCTTGAATTTAGGCAATCCTACAACAATATTTTGGGCTTGCATTGACTTAAGTTGTTGTACATTAACATGACCAATGCGTTTATGCCAGATATCAATATCTGCAACTACACCGGTCCCATGTGCAAACATTGTTATACTCAATTCAGGCATGTCTGCATCCAACGTAAACGTTCTGCCCTTCTTCTTTCCTTTTGCTATCAAGTGACCTTTATTTTTCATATCCTCAACAAAGCATCCATGAGAATTAAATCTGACCTGCAAGCCCTGCTCAAACATTTGACCAATAGAAACCAGGTTCTTGGTGATATTCAGGACATGAAATACATTCGACAGGTATTTCTTTTTCCCATCCTGCATAGACAAAGGAATATTTCCAATCTGTACAATAGGATGTGCAGTATCATCACTAGTCTCCACAAATCCTGGTTTTTCCATTTTCCTTGCATCCTGCATCCATTCTGCATGGCCTGTCATGTGGTTTGATGCACCTGAGTCAACATACCACACATCGTTGCTTTCTTCTGCACTTGTCACAAAATTGGTCATGTGTTGCACCATAAACAAATGCTCATTTCTGTCATCACCCTGTCTACTAGAAGATGCATAATTCCCTTGTTGCAATTTTCCATTCATGATGTCATTCTGCTTTTTATAGCAGTCTTTAGCCATATGACCCATTTTACCACAATAGTAGCATTCAACATTGCTGTTTGCATTTTGGCCTCTTTGCCATCCACCACGACCTCTTTGGCTCCCCTTGCCTCTAGAGTTACCACATCCTCCTTCATAGGACTGGTTTTCTTGAGTTTGCTGCATATTTTGATTTCTACCACGGCCTCCAAATCGGCCTCCTCTACCTCTGCCTCTACCTCTTCCAGCATTTGAGTAGAAGACAGCTTCTTTTGAAGTTCCTCATGAAGAAGATGCACCACCATTTCTCTACTCCTCAAAAATTAGAAGAGCAATCAACTCCTCAAAATCAGGAAATCTTTCACGGACGGAAATGGATGTCCAGACCATTCAAGGTCACAGAAACTAAATCATCATCTTCCACTAGCGACCCAATGGAAGCAAGTGCATCTGCAATCTTCTTCACCTTCATGTGGTAGTCATTGATGCTCATACTTTCTCTTTGCACATTGTGCAACTCTTGCTTAAGCTGCATTTTCCTGGCTTGCGTATTTGTGCTATACATTTTTGATAGAGTATCCCATGCCTCCTTTGTCGTACGTGCATCCTGAATATGCACAATCATAGAGTCTAAAATACTGATAGACAGCCAGTACATAACTTTTTTGGCTCTCTCATGCCATCCTTTAAATGCTTGCATTTGCTGTTGATTGGGAACATCAGGAAGAACTGATTCTTCTTCATTTCCTGCAATGAATTCCCAATATCATTTTCCCATAAGGAAATTCGTCATTGTAAACTTCCATGCTTGGAAGTTGTTCTTGTCAAGCTTTTCAGTGACAATCTGTGAAAGAGAATCAAACGCCATTACAAAACACTGCAAAAAATTATGTCACTGCAAAGAACACAGGTTCAACCTCACAAGGGCAAATATGCAAAACTGATGAAAGTGGTATTTGACCATATAGTCACTTCCTAGTGACGATTTTGCATCAACAGGCAACAAGGATGATTTTGTAACACCCAATATCTCTGCGCACAGGCATACGATGCAATTTCTACAGAAACTTTTCACCGACCTGTAGAACAGTGGTCGCACAGCAAAAAATAGGGCCTTTTCCTGAGTGCGTGTAGAAAACTTCCGCCTCCAAAACAGGCCCCAAAATGGCCTCAAATCAAAAAAACAGAGCAACCGAAGGCTAAAGCTCTTTCCGCAGCATATACTGCCCTCTTGCTACATCGCGAAGGGTGTCTCAGTCTGAGACAATGCACTCTTGCACTTTCCGGCTATGCTACCTACAGAGACTTGCTCCCAAAACAGAAAAATGAAAGCAACACTGGTCCTCTTACCAGAACACCGCGAACTTGGTTTGCTTTCTTGAGCTCCTTACCACGAACAAGGCTTTGATACCATGTCAAGATTATGGGAGAGAAGGAAGGAGTCTCACTTGTAGCTTTCTTGCTTGCACAATGGGGGAATACACACAAAGGTGGAGGCTGAAAACAGTTTTCCTCTTCTTAGTTGTGTAAGCCAAAAGAACTCAAGTACATAGAAATAGAAGAGCCCTATATATGGGTCTCAAAAATGGAGCTTGTGAAGTACATATATCAAGGGAAGTTAATTGCACCTAGTTACATATGACTTATTTGCTAGTAGAGCAATTACAAGGACGAATTAGTCAAGTGTTATGAATGGCATGGTCGTCAAAAGAACGACATTAAAAGATTGTGCATACAAGTGCTAGATTAAAGTATAGTCAACGGTTACAAATAGCATAATTACTAAAAGAATATGACATTGAGAATCATGAATAGAAAGTACTAGTTTAAAGTTTAAATACTTCAAAAGTACTTAGCCTAAGAGCCCAAATATTAAGAAAATCTAGATTCTAGGTCAATGCAAGGCCTGCTGGAGTCTAATTACTTGACATCATCTCGCACTTATCTTATTAAGTATTCACACGTTATGCCTATAATATTGTTTGATATATGAGGATAATTTTCTAATTGCCTCATGACTTGACTAAGAGCTAGTACAAGAAATTAATCATAAGGGTTAAAACTAAGATGTCTTGAGATCCGTTGGATAACGATGACTTTTGCCAATCCAAATCGAGGGTTGGGTTACCAATCAAGGTAAGTGACCTATAGAACTTACATCATGAATAGTGTTTGAACCCTTAACATATGCCCTAGCCGAAGGAAGGAAGTGTTAAGAAACATTTTTGCATAGTATTGCTCTTAGATTCCAAGGGGGAGAGCAAATATATGTTGGAAATGTTATATCGTCTATTCTTGCATTGGTTGGAAAGAATGCAATTGGTTTTGTTGGTTGATCGAACAACATCCTAAATGCTTTTACATTCAACTGTTGTTAGTTGTTGTTTGGATGATTATTCCAAGTGCTTGTGATTTATGGTAAATGCATGGCAAGGGTCTGTGATGACAAGTCGCCATGGGAAGAAAGAAATGTTTTCTTGGAAAATGATATTAGGGTTGAATGCCTTGTTTGTGCTTGATTCTTAAAGGATTTAATTAAGGAAGGATATATTGCGCGGGTGGATCACCTCCATGATCGCACTGCGGATTAACCCGAGAGGGCACTGCTTGATTCATGGGCCGAAGGTCGAGTGGTGAAAAGGCCAACCATGGGAATGATGTTTTGCTCCTAGATAGCTTGCGGGTCAGTTGGAGGTCTGGAGACCCCTTGCTAGGTCTAGAATGGAGTTGAAGACCTCTGTGGCCCCCAACATCTGGGCATGTTGGGAGATCCTATTCTAGATAAATGATTGAGTTTGTGGTGCCATGTGAATTGGACCAGTTACTTCTACAGGGCAGAAGGGATACTTCTATTGGACAGAAGCGATACATAATTTCTCCTGTATGGGCGGGAGACAAAGATTAACTTGAAGATAAGTTAAGGAACTTGTTTGAACTTGTTTGTCAATAGATTGCTTTGGTCTATTTTCGTGTCTGTGCTATAAGTTATGCAAATGAACCCTGTTCCCGAAAAGGCTTAATTAATGAAGCTGACTTTAAGTGTCACACATAAATGTGGTAGGACCTAATTAGAAAACTAAAGCTATTAAGGAAAGCGGGTGGGCAGAATCCCCGATGGGTCTTCTGTCCTACGGCAAGGTGGTCCCAGAGAACTGGGAGGCTTCTCACAAGTTTTTATCGTCATTCGACCTTTAGGTATTGATAGGTTAGAACCTGATTCATGTCGTTTTAGGGGACCAGAATGGGACTATGCCCTATGGGCAGAGAGGTTGAGCAGCGCATTCCTCTCGTTTCCCATTCTCTTTGAACCAAGTGCGGCATGGGTCTGCTTCGGATTTGGTATCTCTGCGTAAAGTAGGATGTCCAAAACCCGATGCTAGAAGGCTAACAAGAGACCTTGACAACTAGGAACCCGAATTTCAGGTCAATCCTAGTGGGTTTGGTCATGAACGTTCCGTTGCGAGGCAGATTTGGGAAACCCTAGGTGACAAAACTTGGAACATTCCATGAACACAATATTAGTGAGTTTGGGGATTCCCAATTCCCATTTTTTGAATACTAAAAAGGTGGCACCGGGATAACATGCCCATTAGTTTCTCAAAACCATATGATGTGACCTATCATTGGAAACTGCTTGAAAAATGAAATTTATTGAGCTACGGAGCGCTCAATTTTGAGTTATAGTGTTCAAGTTATGATAGATCCAAAGATTTGACCACGTGTCCCAAACTTATGGGAAATTCCCATATTCCCCAATATGGTGTTCCTGGGAGTGTCGAGCAATGACTCTTAGATTCATTTCTCGATAGACCACTAAAAGAGTGCCTGGAAAGCCGATGGGCGGGCACATCACACTTTCTCTCTCAATACACATGATTTTAAACAAAAACAAGCAAAAGAAAAGGAGAAAAAACAAAAACAAAGCAAGAGGGAACATTGCCCTCACCGCAAAGGCCTGAGGATGGATTTGGTGGCTCCTCTTTGCAACGACAGCTCCTCTTTGCCCTTTGTACACTTCCTCCTCTTCTTCGCAAAACAGGAGTGGCAGCAGTGAGAAGTTTTCCTTCTCCCTCTTTCTCTCTTTCTCTCCCTCTCCTTCTCAAATGCAAGATGCAATTCACTCTCCCTTTCACTCTCTCTTTTGTTTGTTTGCACAAAATGACGTGCTCGGGTTTCGACCCACGTTTTTTCGCCTGAGTACCATTGTTATTTGCATCACAAAAATGCAATGCAAATAGCGATGCCACTAATTTACATCGGAAACTGCCGTCGCTATGCACCTGTATCCTTGAAGTGTGAACTAGAGGATGAGGATTTGGTTGCAATGACCTTGAATGGTCTTGGACATGAATACAAGTCATTTGATATGTCAATATTAGTGAGATCTAAAATTCTTGACTTTAATAAGCTAGTTGTATTGCTTATTCATGAAGAAGTGAAATTGGGTTTAGCTACTAACTCCAATAGCTCAAAAGGTAGAGATACAGTGTTCAATTTAGATCTCAGATAAGCTGTGGTAGCCATGGTGGTAGAGGGTCCTTTTATGGGTAGAGGGACTCAACAACATGCATCTTAGAAAATGCAAGATCAGCAAAAGGACATCATGCTATAGATGGTGGATAATTTCGAGCGAGGAGGAGATCTATTGCTAGAGCTAGAGGGTCCTGATAGTCCCAAACTACACATGATAATGCAAGGACAAGGATTTTCACTATTGTGGGAAATATGGCCATATTTCTAAAGAGTACTAGAAGAAGCAACCAAATCAAAGAGATAGGTAGTAGGGACACTATGCCTCGTCCAGTCATGTAGAGTGTGAGAGTGGTGATAGGTTATTTGCTATGACATATGAATGGAAAAAGGCTACTAAGCAAGAAAAACAAGAAGACATATGGTATATTGATTTAGGAGCATCAAATCATATGACACCACATGGTGAGTGTAAAGATATGCCTCTTCCCTATACTAGGCTGAAGCAATTCTTACTATAGTTTATGTCATGAATTGGACAGCCACAATTGGTATACATGAGAAGACATCATATGACTAGCTTTATGGATATAAGCTTTACATTAGACACTTGAAAGTATTTGACAATATTCCATATGTCCATGTACCTGATGAAAAATAGAAGAAGCTTGATCCAAAGATAGGTGAAGGATGTTTTTATTGGTTTCTCATACAAACACAAGGCTTACAAGTGTTATTTCCATCTACTCATGAGAGTTTGATCAGCCATAATGTGGTATTTGATGATCTAGCATCTTGGTATGGTGTTAAGCAGGTAATAATTCATGATGACTATTCACAAAGTACATATGCTAAAAATGGAATGCAAGATACTACTAGTACCAGTGGACCTACACATGATGTATATACTAATCTGAGTCCTTGGACTAGGTAGACTACATAGTCATGGATCTTAGTCCAGTGACATGGATACATTGGTGAAGGAAATATTGGACATGGATAAAGTAAAAGATAAGGCATTGGATGATGTAATAGGTCCATTGATATTGGGATATGACTCCACTAATATCTTGGATAGTGAGCTTGCCATACATGTGGTTGTTACACCTAATGTTAAGCAAATGTATGTATCACCTCATGAGAGAGCGGAATCGCATAGTGAACCATAGCTACGGATATCACAAAGAGAAAGAAAACCAATTGATAGATTTACTTATAGTGGATACTCGGCTAAGCACTATGCACACATGAAAAAAGCTGTGAGTTACCAAGAGCCCACATCATTTGCAAAAGTAGTCAAAGTTGAGATATGGTGTAAACCCATAGATGAAAAGTATGATGCTTTCATGTAAAATGGAACTTGGGATTTGGTTTTTTAGCTACCTAAATATATTATGTTTATCTTATCTAAGTGGGTTTATAAAGTCAAATGCAACTTATATGGCTCACTTGAGAGATACAAAGCTAGGTTGGTTGTGAAGGGTTTTGCTCAATATTATGGGCTAGACTATGAAGAGACTTTTAGTCATGTTGCAAAGATGGCAATTGTATGGACTATCATTGCAGTAGTTCCATCCAAGGGTTGAAACTTATATTAGATGGACATAAAGAATGCTTTTCTAAATGGTGACTAGATGGAAGAAGTTTATATGGATTAGTCAACAAGATATGCACATCTTGAATATCTATCTTATGTTTGCAAATTGAAGAAAGCATTATATGGATTGAAACAAGCACCATGGGCATGGAATGCAAAAATTAGCTCATACTTGCAGAGTCTTGGATTTCAGGGTTGGCAAAGCAGATCATAGCATGTTTACCAAGAAGATAGAGAAAGGCTATGTGATTTTGGTGTGTAGATGACTTGAAACACTCTATTAGGGAATTTGGAAATTTCCAAGAACTTTGGGAACCCCCAACACCTTTATTATTTGACCACATGGTTAAATCTGATTATCTTGCTTAAAGGTGGAGTCTACCCTAAATGCTATATAAGCTACCTTCCCAAATCCCATTGTCAAATATGGATCAAGATTTAGACATGTAGCCAAATATTTATCACTTATTTGAAATTGAGACTTTGAAAATGTTCAAATTCTCTAATATGGTATTTTAATCATTACACATGATGATTCAAATGGGATTAAGGAGATTAGTTCTATGTTGCAAAAAGAGTTTCAAATCAAAGATCTGGGAGAGTTGCAATTGTTCCTTACAATTGAAGTCATACGGACACCTCAAGGGATTTGAATGTTACAAAAGCAATATGCACATAATATGATGGAGAAGTATGGTATACTAGAGGGCAAGCCCATGGATACTCCATTGGAAAAGAATGTCAAATTGATATAGGAAATGAGATTGAGCATGTAACCATTTACATTGGCAGCTTGATTTATCTTACCATCACTAGATCGGGTCTTAGTTATTCAGCTGGGTTGTTGTTAACCATAATACAGGACACACAAAAAAAGAAAGAAAAATCAAATTCAAGAAAATTCAAAATTATAGAAAAGGTGGCCCAACAAAAGGAATAGGAGGAGAAAAGGACAAAAGCACAAGGGTAGCCTTAAAAGTTCAAGGCAAATGCAAAAGGGGAAAGAAGGCGCATTTTAAAATGCAAAAGCACCTCTAAATTTTTGTAAAAGAGTGTTAGACTCCCTCTTGTGCAACTTGTAACATGTATATGGACATAGGTGAAAGGACAATGTAAATATAAGAGAATAGGAAAAGAGGACCTTGGTAAGATGGCCGATCATGTAAAAAAGGGGATTATGGCATGTATAAAGGCCAAAAAAGTGAATACAAAATCTCATGGCAAAAAGTGGCTCTCCTCTTCTTCTCTTCTTCTTCTTATTCTTGCTTGTGCTTGAGAGAGTGAGTGAGGGAGTGTGAGAGAGTGAGGGAGTGAGTGTGTGAGGGTGAGGAACCATGGTGGACAAGCTCTCCATCTTCTCCTCTTTTCTTCTTCTTCTTCTTCCCTTCTTCTTCTCATCTCTTGTCTTAGGTGGCTATGGAGCATGGAGCTCAAAGGCAGAGGATTGAGGTTGCTTGAGCTCGCATCTCAAATTGTGGAGCTACTAAAACGTTCAAGAGAGAAGGGTACTCGATTGGGCATGGAGGTAAGCTCACTACACTCATAGGGTAGAGGGTGCTCATGGCTATGTGAGAGGTAGCCACCATTAGCATTCGACTCAAAACACTTGAGTAAGAAGTGGTCCATGGGTCTTGACGGTCAAGCAAAGAGCCCCCACATTTTTTTTCCATTGCCAAGACCAACAGACTCAAGCCTTGAGTGCTTGCGTGCCCAAATTGAGCATTGGAGTAGGGTTTTCCCCAAACTAGTGCTTGAGATAGATAGGTAGGAAGAAAGGGTGTTTGATCTTCATTACAAGTAACTGTTTTGGACTCTTGAAGTGTAGATAGGTCAGTTTGATTAACATCACTGGTATTTGCTTATGATTTGTAGACATTTGTAGGCATTTAGGTAGGAAAGTTAAAGGAAGAAAAATAAAAATATCATAGGGTTTGACTATAATAGTAGGCCCAAATCAGGGTGCAAAAGAGAAAAATGGGGTTGGAATCTGAAAAGAAAGAGAAAGGGGCATCAAAGGAGTATTGGAAAGGGGGTTTAAGACCCTGAGGAAGGGAGACAGAGCTCATTTTAACTTGTAAATTTGAGAGAGAGAGAGAGAGAGAGAGAGAGAGAGAGAGAGTGGACAGGTTGCTGTAGGAAACCAAGGGAGCGGTCATCACATTGATTTGCATGATTCGAGTGCATACGATGCCTACATGTGAGCCACCTCAGTTTTTTACATTCCATAGATTGTGTTTGGAGCTTGCAACTGGGGTTGGGAATCAAGCCCAATAAAATCAAATTTGAGTCGTGCTATGCATTTTCACAGAGACGAGATCGAACAGTTTGATTTGGCCAAGAGCATCTGATTTTTAAACATTGGAATCAAACTAGGTCTCTCTATCCAATTGGACATTCACCCAAAATATTGGACATCAAGAATTAGAACCAAGATAAAATCAAATGCCAAAATTGGATGCTGAAATCGGATCGAACACCAAAAATTGAATGCCCGATTTTGGAAATTGGACAAAGATTGTCAAAATTGGACAACTAAACAACAAAACCCAATTTTTGACCTACTCTGACCAAACCCAGATAGGGGCCAAACCTCAGCCATAGGATACCCTAGTGCACACCCAGGCAAGTAGATAGGACAAAGAGTTGATTCTTCCAGAGCTAATCGCACCCAATAGAGACCCTAAGCAAACCAAGAGGGCAGCCATAATCTATGACTCAGAGCCACATTGGTCCAAAATTGAACAAAGGGGGGAGTGAGACTTCCATTGAATTTTCTACATTCACACATCACAATATTTAATCACTTAAAATGCACATGCAAAGTTGAAAGCCTGATTTTGCATGGTGCATAGTCAAGAGCACGATTCACAAGGCAATTGTGTTAATCGAAGGACTATTTGGAATAACAAGGAACTCATACAAGATAACATAAATTGAACAAACCTACCATTAGGAGAAAGACCCAAGACTTTCGGGCAGGAGACTCAAGGAGCCGAACTACTTGGAGAAAAAGAGGAACAACACCATTAGGGGCTCAACATTGCCTAACCTAATTAACCTGATCAACACCTTAGTGGCTCAAGAAACAACTGACATGTCTCGTCCTAGCATCAATCACGAAAATAATGAGCTTTACATGGGAGACTTCCCAGTTGATATCCAGTATATGATCAATCGATATGACTTGCAAACCAAGATGGAGCATCATGGTAGGCCACCAATCGAGGACATCATAGTTGACCTTGAGGAAGAGTGAAAATTGGCAAGGAAAGCACTGCAAGACATAGCCACTTGCAATCAAGAATAGTGAGTGCAATGGCTAAGGTAAGAGATAATGTGAGAGGTCCAATGTATCTTAGTGCTTGCTAATCAAAATAGGAGATGACCCAATGTAGAGAGTGAGAGAGCGCTAGAAGCTGACCTTACAGTCAGTGAGCTTCTCACAAAGCAACTCTTAGATAACATGACTTCAGAGTAGAGCGGAGAAGCCCTAGTAACTTTGTTGCTAGAAAAACTAGGAATCACTCCAAATTCAAAGAGCCAAACAAAGATACCTGTAGTAGTTGCTCGATGGACATGGTACACTAGTCTAGACAATGTTGAATACAACAACTTCAACAATCTCAAGAGTCTCTTCATCAAGAGATTCTTTGAGGTAGGGTACTCAAATAACCTTATTGTTTGACTAATGAATGTCAGTCAAAAGGACAAGGAGGATATTCAAGATTATGTCACCCATGTGCAAAGTCTCTTTAAGAGAATCCTAATTGCAGAGTGACTTAGTGAGTGAGCAATCTCTACCGTATTCATAAGCAGAATTAGGAGTGAAGAGCTTTACAAGGCCTTAGTAAGCAACTCAAACCTACAAAGGGACGTGCTAGCTAAGGTCTTCAAAGAAGCCATACATGTGGACAACCTACTCAAAGAGAGAGACGTGAGGGCCACAAGCTGAGATAGTGCAGCCTCTAGAACCTCAAAGAAAGCTACAACTATCAACAAGAGATTTAGCCAAAATAACCAAGAGAAAAGAAAGAGTATTGACTCAAATCAGGAATTGGCGGATGTAAAGCTAGAGCTAGCCAAGCTCCAAGAGATAATATAAAGACCTACTCAACCTCACGTGCAATGTGTACACTGTGGAGGAAACCACCTCTCAGTTGAGTCCATGGATCCTAGATCTAGACCTTGTGCCAACTGTGGTAGGTTGGCCATGATGCTATACATTGTCATTTACTGAGGAGATTACCATACCCATAGCCATATACCCTGTCGTACTACTTGGGAAATAGATTGCCTCACTTTGAAAGGGGAGCTCTATTAGCTCTCCCAGTGCCTAATGATGCCAAGTCAGCTACTCCCAGGATGGACATTAACCCCACAGGCATACCTAGACCAAGTGGACCCTTTGTGACTCATCCACTGAGAGTGATGCTCCAATATACTATGTACAGGAGGCAAATGAGGATGCCGCGTACATAAACCCTTACATCTCTTAAGATGAATAGGGAAACCCCATTCTAATGGATTTGAAACTAGTATTGGTGATGGCATTAGGTCAAGGAATGGGTAAACGCCTAGCAGGACAAAACTAGGAACCAATTGCATGTTGGACTTGCAGCCACCCAAGGCACATCTCATCTCACTACCCTGAATGATGAGAGCAAGCCAATCCAGAAAAGGCTGACTTAAGATGCCCTGAGTGTGGAATTAATCATTTGTATGTTGAATGCCCTAGGAAAAAACCATCCACTAGCTCGGTTATCCTGCCATCTATACCTTTAGGACTATTTGGAGTCGAAATGCTTGATGGCAAGGCCACTCCCATCTCAATAGACATCATGACCGAAGCACAAACAAAGTAAGCCAGCATTTCATTACCAAGACCTAGCAATCTAGATGCAGCCTCAATGAGAAAGGAGACTTTCCGAAAAAAGAAAAAAAGGATTGATGCCAAAATAACACTAAAAATAAACAATGCAACCACACTAAAGAGAGGGAAGCAAGTCATAGATGCAAAGGCTGAGAGTCCAACACCCAAGATAGTAGAGAAGGGAACTACCAAGATTGGAGAATATCCTGATCCAAGGCACCAATTAGAAGTGGTTGATAAGGTTAAGGAGTGGGTGAGAGATGCCAAAGAGCATCTAAAGGATGCTCTTGGGCCCATTATAGAAGACGAGATTGACAAGCCCATTATAGAAGACGAGATTGACGAGCCCATTATAGAAGACGAGATTGACAAGCCCATTGCATAGAATCGAGAGATGCATCTGCATCTCATGTAACACCACGAAGAAAAGGCCTAGATGCCATAGGTAGGTAAACTACCCACCAAGATCAATGGCAAAAGAGTGTAGGGCATGACAAAAGGCAAGTGGCTAGCAGTCTAATTATGACATTAATAACGACCCCCCAATAACTTTGTCGACGGGGGATCTTCTTAGGCAAAGTCTCTTGTTATGGCAAGAGTTTAAGTAGTGAATGGAGGAATCTAATGAGTCATGAGTAGCCGACTTGCATAAACACGATGCAATCACTCAAATACCTAGCCTGACACTAAACTATGTGCCTAAATCTTTGTATGTAAGTGCTTTCTGGGAGGGCACAGAGATGCACACAGTCCTACTAGTGGTAGCATTAGGAGAGGTCATAAGAAAGGGGATCATAGATACAAGAGTGGGAGTCAGTGTGCTTAGCCATGCAATCCTCCAGGCTTGGGGTAACCCATCGGTGGAGAAAACAAGGTTCAACATCACACTCGCTAATGGCATGAAAGAAGTTAAACCATTCGGAGTATTGAAAAACTAGTCCTTGAAAATAGCAGGGGTGCAGTTCTCAGTGAACTTCATAGTTATCAAGGGAGTAGACTACGATATTTTGCTAGGCCAACCCTAGATGCGAAATGCATGAGTAATCAAAGACTGGGGTAGTGGTCTTCCTGGGTAATAGATTAGAGACAGTAAGAGTTGAGATGGATACCTACAAGACCACGCCAGTCAACTTAGATGACATCTCCTCTGTCTTGAAGGGAGACTCACAATCAAAGAACTCTTACGGACCACTAACAAGGTATATCCCCTGTCCTAAGGATGAGCAGGATTGGATGCATGTGCTAGCCACCATCGACTTACCATTCTTAGATGATAAAGAGGATTATAAGCAGGCTGCAAGGACAGTTGGAGAGTCCTATAGAGCCATGCATCTCAACTACCAAAGGGAAGGACACTACCATCAATGCCACTTTGTATGATGGCCAAAATCCCTAGCAGACAACTAACACCTTCTCCTTTCCACAGCCCATCTAATAGAATTGAGTTCAAAGGGATCCTTGAGTATTTGACAAGAGAGCTAGCCAATCACCCAACTGCCAATCTTAAGCCACTTCAAGACCTCGTGGATGAACCGAAATGGCAATGGACAAAACTGCATGACCTAAACCTGATGTACAACTCTTTTAGTCATGGATGAGAATAGAAGCCTAGACAATGATAGGTAGTCAGAATGTAGCAATTTAGGTGATGAGTATGAAGACTACTACACCATGAATGAGGAAAGTGAAGAAGAGACTAAGACGATAGAGTACGACACAGACGGCCAAGTGCTAGCAGACAAGTAAGAGTGGAATCTAAGCCACATAAAGTCAACGCATTTAGAATTGAGAAGGGAGTCTTCAGAACATAATGCGATTGCACTTGGTTGGATCATGTAGACGTGACAGACTATGAGCAAGCATGATTGGTCCATCCAAGCACCGCACTTCTCCTTAGAATAGAATCACCCTCACAACTGTGACCATCAGGGGGAGCTCTTTCCTTTAGCGAGGGTTATGAGTTTAACTCGGATTTGGAAGTGAGCTTTGAGAGTGACCCAGAGATACCTAGAGTACCTAAGATCAAATGCACCAAAGGGGACTTGCGCAGTCCTTGGCACAAACAATTGAAGGAGAAAAAGAGAGGATAACCAAAGGGGTTAGAAGCTGAACCACAAGAGAAACCCCAAGACCTACCAAGGTGCTTCACTAAATTTAAAAAAGAAGACACGATAGTGATCTTGTTGGGAGCAAAGAGACAGGGACATGCAAGTGAACCAATTGAAGGGCCTACCAAGGTCAAGGAGGTCAACTTAGTAGAGGAAGGGAAAAAGCCTCAACCCTTGTTTGTAGCTATCTAAGCAAGAGGAGGATGATCTCATTGCTCTCTCTTGTGAGAGTACATAGACATATTCGCTTGATCCTTAAATGAAATCAAGGGAGTCAATCCAAGAGTCCTAACGCATAACATCCTAATGGTCCTTGACTCAACCCAAGTGAAACAATGACATTACCAATAAATCCAAAGCATGCTCACTTCATGAAGAAAGAGATCAATAAACTATTAAAATCCAGATTCATTTATGAGATTAAGCACATAGACTGGGTGTCACCCATTGTGATTGTCTTGAAAAAGAATAGTAAAATGTAAGTATGTGTGAACTACAAGAAACTCAATGCAACGACGACTAAGAGAGATAATTACATGTTTCCCTACACATAGCACATGCTAGAGAGAGTAGGAAGAAAAGAAGCCTACAATTTCTTGGATAGCTTCTTGGGTTATAATCAAGTTTAGGTATACACTAATGATAGATATAATATGGCATTCACCATGGAATGGGGCATATTTTCTTACATAGTCATGCCATTTGGACTAAAGAACATGCCTGCTACCTTTCAATGTCTAATGTGCACCATCTTCAAGGACATGCTCAAGTGAGAGCTAGAGGTATTTGTGGATGATCTATGTGTACACTCCACTTGAAAGGAACACCTAGACAAGCTTCGTATGGTCTTTGAATAGTGTAGATTATATGGTCTATCTTTGAACCCCCTAAAGTGTCAATTTTAGGGGTGAAACATGGATGTATCTTAGGGCACATGGTGTTCAAGAATGGCATTGCCATTGACTTCTCCAAGATCAGGGTCTTTGTCAACTTGCCACCCCCAAGAAACTATAAGGGAGTTCAATGCTTCCTGAGATACATAGGGTACTATCGACGCTTTGTCCTGAACTATGCATTGATTGCTAGACCACTTTACAAGTTGTTGATTGTATTTCAGTGGACCAAAGAGTGCAAACATGCTTATGAGAAATTGAAAAAGGCTCTTACCATAGCACCAATCTTACAAGCCCCAGATTGGAGCATAACATTCAATGTGCATATTGATGCATCAAAGTTTGCCATGGGAGTTGTTCTATGCCAACCTAGCAAACATAACATTGACTATCCAATGAGCTTTACTAGTAGACAACTCATAGATACTAAGATAAATTACTCCATGATATAGAGAGAAGGCCTAGCCATGGTATTCACTATGAAAAAAATTTGGCATTATCTTTTGGCTATGTCCTTCACCTTCTTTGTTGACCATCAAGCCTTGCTTTATCTTGTGAACAATCTTTGCACTACAGGACGCATAGCTCAATGGTTACTTCTAATTTTAGAGTTTGACTTCTCTATGGTTGTACCCAAGGGCAAGCAACATTACATGGTAGACCACGTCTTGCATGCCCATCGGAGAAGCTGCTAGACAAGGAATTGTAGATGATCTACCCAATGCACACCTTTTTAGCATGTCCAATGAAAAGGACTTATTCAGAGTTGATTCAATGCCTTATTGGATAGATGATATAGTCCAAATCTGAGAGCATGGATTGCCTAAAAGACCTATTGAGAAGGCTAGTCTAAGGTGCCTCATCCTTAAGATTCAACCCTATCAATTGATTGCCAGCCCCCAGCTCTATAGGTTAGGACAAGATGGCCTATTGCAAAGATGCATATGTGAGCACAAAATGCATGATGTGATGATTGAAGCACATGGTGGAATTGTGGGTGCACACTTCAGTGGAGATACTACAGCCCGCAAGGTGCTTCAATCTCAATTGTGGTAGCCCATCCTATTCCATGATGTTGCTAAGTTTTTCAATCATTGCAACAAGTGCCAAAGTACCAAGGTCCCTATTTGTAAAGATAAGATGGAGTTGACCCTAGTCATAGCACAAAAACCCTTCAAAAAATGGGGTATTGACTTCATTAGGCCAATCAACCCCACGACACAATACTCCTAGGAAAAGTACATCATTGTAGCAATGGATTACCTCATGAAATGGGTCGAGCTCAAGCCACCAATAACAACAATGCTAGGACTATGGCTAAATTCCTTTGGGAGCAAGTGATCTCACAATTTGCCTACCCCATTGAACTAGTTCGTGACCAAGGCACTCATTTCATTAACGAAGTAACTGGCCACTTGCTTTCCACCTTCTTGATCATCCATAGAAAATCATCACCATACTACCCTCAAGTTAACGATCAAGAAAAAACCATGAATAAGATCCTAGTGAATGTGCTAACTAAAGTAGTCCTTGCTTCAAGCAATGACTAGGACAATAAGCTCATGGTAGCATTGTGGGCATATAGAATAGCCTATAAGATGAAATTGGGAAAACACCCTTCAAGTTGACCTACGTGACCGAAACGATCCTATCGGTAGAATTTTTCATTCCTAGCCTGAGAGTAATAGTGCAAAAAAGATGGGATGGAAAGGATGCATGGACGAAACACCTAGTGGAGCTAGATCATCTCTCTGAGACACGACTTTTAGCTACTCATGTGTTAATTTTTGAGAAGGCAAGATGCAAGAGTTGGTTTGACAAGCATGTCAAATAGTGTGACTTCAAGCAAGGCAACCTAGTGTTGCTATACTCAGTGAAGGGACATAAGTAGAAGATGAAATTTAGAACACTAGGGCCAAGTTTGCAACATTAGTCAAACTGGCAATGTAGAGCTCCAAACCTGAGAGGGAGAGGGCATAGGCTTCTTTAATTGTAGTTGCCTCAAGAAATACTACCCTCCAACCCATCCATTGCATAAGTCCCCAATGCTGAAACCACTTGTCAATGTGAGAGTAGCCACAATCACAAAAATTGAGGATTCAGACGAGGAAGTAGTGGAACCTCCTTACTTGTGAATCACAACCACCACTGCTCAACAAATGCACACCTTTGAAGTGCTTATCGATGAGGGAGTCGACTTCAACATTCTTACCCATGAGCATTGTCGGGACCTGAAATGGGCCCAACACTGGCTCTCTAGCACTAGCCAGACCTCTAAGACACACAAGACACCCCATACGGCCTCACAGCCAGGAGCGTCTAAGGCTCACACTACACTAACTGCTAATGACAATTTTGTGTTTGTAATAGGACATAGTCCAACGTTTACCTTCCCCTATTCCTTGGAGGGAGATCCCATAACCCCATAACTTATAGGTATAATACCTTGTATCACATACACAAAGGCAACCTCTTGGCTGAAACACCACAGCCTCACTGCAGCTCTCCTACATCTCGGGGATTAGCCCCAAGATGCACTGCCTCGACATAAAGAAAAATCCTATAAGCTCCACTCTTTGATTTATCGAATGATATAGGAGTTAATAAACCTGACTGAACTTATCCCAAGTAACAGCTCATCTAACCTATAGCAAGAACTTCCTCACACTCTCATGTTGGTCAATGTTTAGCATACAGGTGCTATGCATCCAGGATTTTATACCATGTGGCATGCAAAATGAAAAACTGGATGCTTATTATGCACAAAAATTTTATTTTAAAACAAATTAGCAAAGTGGAGTGTAAAATAAAACCTTCGACGATTTTCAATCTATTCATTGTTGCTGCGTTGCTAAAGACTAGTACCAAGGCACCTCGTGCTACTAGCCTCTTTTGACTTAAATGATTAATCACGCTATATGATGTGCACAACCAAAAGATCAGACTTTACTTCATTTTCAACACTAAAACGCTTCCACAACCCTTCTTTCCCCTACCACTTATGTGTTGCATCATTGCATAGGTGTAGGGTTTTATTTTTTGTCATTTTCAATGTATAGAGCAATAAGAACGAAGTAAAACATACAAAAAATGGTGATATGAGGCTATACCTCATGCCTCAACCTTGCCAAACATGCACACACATTATCCATATTTTTTCTTAATTTTTAAAGCACAAAAATCTATTTTTTTCTTTTTTGCTATTTTTCATATTTATTTATCAAGAAAATAGAGCATTTACTAATCTTTCCGATTTTCTTGATTATGAGAACTGAAAATCACTCATTTTTCACAATTCATTTCTCATGCATTATTTTTATCAAACCTAAAATGACAAAAAACCCCCATTGTCTTTGTAAAATATGTATTTTTCAGGTTTTAAAAAATTATTTTCAGCATTATGGCATTATGTATTCTGATTTTTCTGACATCAAATCATCAAACATACAATAAACAACATTCCTACCAATTTTCATCCAATATGAACATCATTTGGCCAACCAAACCTAAAAAAGAAGCATTTTTTCCTTTATAAAATAGAGTTACCGGGTTTTTAATGTTGTGAGTTTCTAAAACCGGATTTGGGATAGCAAAATAGTCCACCATTAATGCTAAGACCATCTCCAATCATCCATCTCTAGCCCCAAGTTGACGGACAAGCATTCACCACCCGGGCTTCATCTCCCTTCACACGCAAGAACTGCCCCTTGTAGGAGAGAGAGCGAGGAGAGAGAAATACTAGATTCACAGTAGACCATCCGAGCATCCATTGGAGAAGCGAAGGGCAGTGATACAGAGCAGAGAAATAGTGTAGATCCCTGATGCAATCGGTGGGGGGGTTGTTCTTCAGCCCCACCCCCCCTCATTTTTTCCATGGAGGAGGGGAGTTAGGTCACTGTTTTGCTACATGCGAAGGAAAAAAAATGCCCCCCCCCCCCCAAAATCAATTTTTGGGGCCACCCCCTTTAAATTCTTACTTTGGGATCCCTTCACACAAATTTTGGCCATTTTCCCGTCTTTGGCCGTTCGGCATTCGATTCGCAATTCGAAAAATCTTGTGCGTCCACCGTCTTGATGTCTAGCACTGTCAGGTATCTACTCTAACTCACCCAGGCGCTTGAAAAATTTACTAAAAATCTAGAACTGATACTCGGGTGGCCTTCAAGGTGCTTTTGAAAATAATCTTTTGCTTGCCGCTTAAAATCGACCCAGCTTCATCCACCACCTTTGACAGGATTAAATTTTCCCTTGAAATTTGAGTTTTTTTTACAATTTTCTAGCACATCTTAGGCTCAAAAATCAACTCTCATTGGTGACCATGGGATAGGTGACTCAGCCCATCAAATCCCATGAACAAATCTACACATCAACACAACCACGAAGAGCATCAAGCTGATATAGAAAATGCTCAACAAAACACATCACAGCTCTCACCCTACCCCTATCAAAACCAAGGCATGAAATCCATGATTAGTAGGCCCAGCATAATCTAACAGAATGCCCAAAGCTAGTCACTAACTAGCTTCTCCAACACGACCAAACTAAAAAGAACTATCAAGGAGGTGATCCTAAGCGGTGGTTTGAACTACCTTCCTAACTGAGGACAACTCAACAAGGACCTTCTCCTAGGTGAGGACTCCTATAGCTTGATCAACAAATATTTTCTTTTAGCACATTGTCATTTTTGGCCTTTATTTTCCATACTCGGGCATGTAAAAAGGAGGGAGCTGAGCATAGTGACCCAAGGAGAACAAGGCATCCGCCTCAGGTTATGTCTCGGTATCCAAGAACCTACCAAGCCCTTGCAAGGCGACACTTAATCCTTTTCTAATACTCACTTTTATTTTTGCTCCAACCTTCTCTTATTCTTATTGGTTCAGCTAGATGTCCTCCCTAGGAAGACAAGGCATCGGCCCCGGGTTTTTGACTCGTCCCCAGGAACCTACCAAATCTTCACAAGGCGATGAACAACTACTCAAGCATTTTTCTTTCTTTCATTTTCTAAAATTTTAGAGGGGTTAGAACCCTTTTACACACCTTTGTATATTTTCTTCTTTCAGACATTCATGGTCTTTATTATCGTTGTTTTTAGTAGGTTTCTCTAACTGCCTCACAACTAACAGAAACTCCTAGAATGGTCCCCTAGCAGGTCAACAGAATAGGGTCACTAGGATTGCCTTCTAAAATAGGTCTTTCAATGCCTGACAATGCCTTTGCAAGAGGCAACAACTGCTCAGACCTCCCACAGACATACCTACCCTAAACCTAGGACTTCATGCCTTAATTTTCGATCCTCAACAAACAAAAGAAAGTAACCCTTACATACACATATATCGTTATCTACTTAAGGGAAAAGACTAAAAAAGGGGACGAAACCACTTGGAATGGCCATAAGAATCTCGTCTACAACAAAGGATCCCTCCAGTGACTTCGTCAACCTATATAATGCAATCACTAAAACAAAAAACCATTAAACATACCTGCACCAAACAAACACATGGCCCTCTTGGCCTAATGAGATCAAACATTAAAACCTAACAAAATCAACCCTCTTAGCTTAATGAAAATAGCTCATTTGGCTGCACCTAATGGATGGTCCTTTAAGCATATATACTACATCTTAGCCGAGACCAAAGATATCATGAGATGTGAGGGCTAGCCACATACTACTTATGCGAGTCATCTCAAAGCTTGATCTTGGCCTTTTGTAGATCCAGTAGCCCGAGCCTTTCTATTGATATCTTAGTAATAAGGGCCATCTCTTCTTGGGTACTATGAGCTAAATGAATGACCTCATTGGGCTCATGAATCACAGCTTTGTGCTCATTCGAGCCTTCCCTGTTTGGATTTTGGCATAGGTCAATGTTGCAACCCAAACTAGATAGAACTTCAACCCTAAGGCCATCACCTAGATGCAGCTTAGGGCTTTGCATATTGTCAGATGTGTCATTATGGCCGTTGATCTCATCCACTTGGGAAATCCTTAAGGCATATCCACATGGAATTCCAGGCCTTTCATCTTGCACACCAACCACACATTTAGAAAATTTGGGTATCCAAACCCATCTCATATTCCTTTTTATATTCTTATATTGCCTCATTTTTCCAAATTGGCCTAATGGAAAAAGTGGACTTATTGCTATAGCCAAATGGCCTCACATCCTTAGGGCTTCTACTCAACGTAGGTGGACCTTGGGCATGGTACATCTTCTTCATATGAGATGTTTTCCCTTTCCTCTATCCACTCTGCAACTGCTTAGCCATAGGAACCATGCTTTTACTAAAAGGAATGGCATCTACTTGAAAGCAAGATTCATCACTAAATTGAAAAGGCTTCTCAAGAGCCTTACTAGTAGCACAACTAGGACCACTCATAGCACGCTTATCCATACTCATAGGCTCGATGGTCCTATCAATGCCGCCATCGCAACTACCTCTCGTGGAACTATTGCAAGCCTTGATGGGACTTGCTGGGCATGGAATCTTTTTATCCCCAAGAGGCATCTTATCATCACTGCTCATAGGATTGCCACTTCGTACTTGGAGATTTTGACCACCAAGATCTCCCGCTAAGTTTGTCTTGGTATTAGCTAAAGGATTTTCTCTTTGCAAAATTGGCTAGATATTTGGATGCACTTGCAATGAGCAGGGGAAACTCTAAAAGTTTTCCCAACATCTTTGAATATACTTCTCATAGTCAATTGCATGCCTCTTGGCCTCATTTAATGACTTAGGATCTCGCATCCTCACTTGGATTTGTGTATTAATCTCTAAGCCACTCATAAAGAGCTCACATAGCACATCACATGGCAACACAGTAGTCCTTCTTGACCAAAGCCTAAGAATATCATCAAAGGCTTTAGTATATTCTTTAGTAGAAGGGTAAAACTCTTGTCTTATTTGCATAAGCTGCCCTAAGACCTGGGTCATATGCACCTTCTTATCATATTCATCTAAAAATTTATCGTGTAGCTCCTCGAATGATTTAATTGACCCTCTTGGGAGGCTCCAATACCATTTCCTAGCTTCTCCCTTCAGCGTGCTAGGGAACACAAGCATCTAATGTGTGTCATCAAACCCACTTGCAAGGCATGTTAGGTCTTATTCCTTTAAGTGCAACACCAGTTCCTCATTTACCAGCCCATGAAACAATGGGAGATCCCTATAAGAAAGAGGGCATTTAGTCCTCTTTCTTGGGATGAACACTGGGTCATTAAAATCTTCATATTTGTCATAACCTAGCTCCAACCTTTTAGGGTCTCTAACCTCTTTCGTTTCCACCCTTGTGTAGGAAGGTTAATACTATCCTTAACATCCCTTTCTGCCAACTCATAAAGTGGTCTAGGGAGGCCTATAGCTCTTAGCATGTCATTCCAATCCTTTCTTAGAGGATATTCCATATCTTGCCCCTTCCTAGGAAGTTCCATGATGGACTTATCTAGGAGCTTCTGCCCCTCATCAAAAGCAAGCTTATCCTTAGCACTTAGGACCTAGGGACCATTCCTTTTAAGCAATGGTTTTCCCTTTACAACTAGGGCTTCTAATATCCTTGTGATACCTAAAATTTTGGCACGATGCCCTACCACATGGGATGTTTCATTCATAACTGCACTCCACTATATGTTGAGTTTTTCCCATGGCACTACAGCTTTAGCATAATCACTTGTTGATGCCATGACCGCCATAGCTTCCAACGTACTTGCTCCATACCCTCTAGGTTGATGGATGGTTATACATGATTTCTCTTGGGTAGATACCGCACCAAGGTGAACCTTGGCCCATGCCATCACATTAGATGATGGGGTAACCACTAATTGGTTACTCTTCTCATCACCTAAATTATCTTCTGTAGAGGACTCATGCTCTCCATAACTAACTAAGTCCATTAGTAAGATGTGTATAGGGAAAGCCAAGGTTTTCCATCCTTCAACAAACCCCATTTTATGGGCAGCTTTGCACACTCCTAATGGACATAATAAACATAGGTCCCTTCACGACCTAGATTCAGAGACTGTCACTTAAAGGCAGCTCCCGAAAAATGCACCACCTGTTTGGACCTGAAATGGGTCCGACAATGGCTCTCTAGCACTAGTCCGAACTCTAAGACACACAAGACACCCCACACGGCCTCGTAGCCAGGAGTGCCTAAGGCTCACACTACACTAACTGCTAATATCGATTTTGCATTTGTAATAGGACACAATCCAACGTTTACCTTCCCCTACTCCTCCCAAGGAGATCCCATAACCCCATAACATATAGGTATAATACCTCGTATCACATATGTTGAAATATTTGCAATCACGCCTACTTTAATTCCTTTGTGAGGAGTAGTGAGGGCTCAGGACGAGAATCCCATATGCAAAGTAGGAGAAAGTGCAACCACTCAAATCCTATAAAGCATTGTACTTGCACTCTTTTTCTAATGCAATGATAGTACTCTTTCTTTCCAATAAAGTGTCATGTCACTGTCAATACACAAGATTGTGTTTATGAGTCCAAGTCTCAATCTTGGAGCCTAATTCACTTGTGTAACAATTTGTCATTGTCAAGGTCAATGTCTTCATGAGTTTCCTTTTCCTCTTTCAACCTCCATAGCTTTCGCATCTGCCATGCTCTAGATCCCGCGTATTTTAACAACATACACAGGAGACAACCTCTCGACTGAAACACCACGGCCTCACTGCAACTCTCCTACATTTTGGGGATTGGCCCCAAGATGCGCTGTCTCGACATAAAGAACAAGTGTACAAGCTCCACTATTTGATTTATCAAACAATCCAAGAGTTGATGTTTTCTCAGTGAACTTATCCCAAGAACCTACAGCAAGGACTTCCTCACACTCTCAGCGTTGGTCAATGTTTAGCATACACGTGTTATGCATCCACGATTTTATACCATGTGGCATGCACAATGCAAAAGTGGGTGCTTATTGTTCACAAACATTTTATTTTAAAACAAATCAACAAAGTGGAGTGTAAAATCAACCCTTCAATGATTTTCAATCTATTTGTTGTTGTTGTGTGCTAAAGACTAGTACCAAGTCACCTCGTGCTACTAGCCTCTTGTGACTTAAATGATTAATCGCCCTATATGACGTGCACAACCAAAAGATCAAACTTTACTTCATTTTCAACACTAAAATGCTTCCACAACCCTTCTTTCCCCCTATCGCTTATGTGTCGCATCGTTGCATAGGTGTAGGGTTTTATTTTTTATCATTTTCAATGTATAGAGCAATAAGAACGCATTAAAACATACAAAAATTGGTGATATGAGGCTATACCTCATGCCTCAACCTTGCCAAATATGCACGCACATTATCCATATATTTTTTTGAATTTTTAAAGCACGAAAATCTTTTTTTTTTCTTTTTTACTATTTTTTGTATTTATTTATCAAGAAAATAGAGCATTTACTAGTTTTTTTGGTTTTTCTGATTATGAGAACTAAAAATCACTCATTTTCCACATTTCATCCCTCATGCATAATTTTTATCAAACCTGAAATGACAAAAAACCCCATTTTCTTTGTAAAATGCGTGTTTTTTTTGTTTTAAAAATTATTTTCAGCATTATGACATTATGTACTTTGATTTTTCTGACATCAAATCATCAAACATATAGCAAACAACATTCCTACCAATTTTCATCCAATATGAGCATCATTTAACCAACCAAACCTAAAAAAGAAGCATTTTTTCCTTCATTTATAGAGTTACCAAGTTTTTATGATTGCAAGTTTCTAAAACTGGATTTGGGATAGCAAAATAGTCCACCATTAATACTCATACCATCTCTAATCATCCATCTCCGGCCCCAATTCAACTCCAAAACCACACCAGACAAGCATTCACCACTCGAGTTTCATCACCCTTCACACGCAGGAAAGAACTGCCCCTTGCAAGAGAGAGGGAGAGGAGAGAGAAATACTAGATTCATAGCAGACCATCCGAGCAGCCATTGGAGGAGCAAAGGGTGGCGATACAGAGTGGAGAAATAGTGCAGATCCCTAATGCAATTGGTGGGGGGTTGTTTTTCAGCCCCACCTCTCATTTTTTCCATGGAGGAGGGGGAGTATGGCCGTTGTTTTGCTGCGTGCGCAGGAGAAAAAATGCCCCCCCCCCCCACACGAAATTAATTTTTTGGGTGGCCCCAAATGTCACCCCCTCGATCGGCCTTCAAGGCGCTTTTGAAAATCGTCTTTTTCTTGCTGCTTAAAATCGGCCTAGCTACATCCACCACCTTCGACGGGATGGAAATTTTCCCTGAAATTTGGGCTTTTTGACAAATTTCTGGCACATCTCGGGCTCAGAAATTAGCTATTAAGCATTGGACTCTAATTGGGGAGCCCCTACATCCCACCAAGGTGAAACTCAACCCATTTGGGGGATAGTCCTACTCACTGCTGGGGAAGTGCAAAATAGCGGTCTCTATCAAGACTAAAAGCCTACCTATGATTTTCTATGTATTGCCTAACTCTAAATCTGCTCGTAAAGAATTGCTACTGCTAGGACATGCATTCAAAAAGCAAACACATTGCAATGTTTACTATGACTCATAGTGCATTCACCTTGTTATTAACTGTTAACCCCAAGTCGAAATGGCAGAAAATGGTGGAAAATGAAGGAAAAAGTGGAAAAAGCATGGAAGAAGAGCAAAGACACGTAGGCAACCTCTAAAAGCTAAGCCGAGACCAAAGGCGCAATTTTAAATGAAAGGCGCCTAAAAAACTTGGAAAACTCTTGTAAAAGAGCGCCAGGCTCCCTCTTGTGCCAATTGTAAAATATTAGACGGGCATAGGCTAGAGGCATAAGGCTAGAAGAGGGAAATGGAAAAAAGACCTTGCCACAATGGCCGGTCATGTAAAAAAAAGGGGATGGGTGCCCATGGGATTTTAGGGTTTGTATATAAAGTTCAAAAAGTGAATGGAAGCTCATTCTTGGGTGTGTGGCTAACAAGAGCTCTCTTCTTCTTCTCTTCTTATCTTCTTCTTGCTTGTGTGTGCTCTTGAGAGAGGGAGTGTGAGAGTGTGAGGGAGTGAGTGTGTGGGAGTGAGGGATCAAGAGGGTGAAGCTCTTCACCATCTCCTCTTCTCTTCTTCTCTTCTCTTCTCTCGCGCACGCGGCTATGGAGGATGGAGCTTGGAGATGGAGGAGGCTTGAGGATGCTTGAGCTAGCATCAAGAATCATGGAGCTACCGAGGTGTGCGAGGGAGGAGGCTACTCACATCGGCATCAAGGTAAGCTCACTACACTCGTAGGATCAACGGCGCATCGGCTAGGTGAGAGATAGCCGTTAGAGCTAGCTTGAAACGCTTGAAGCAATAAGCGGTCCGTGGGTCTTGGCGGTTGAGAGTGACCCTCAAGACCATGACACAGAAACGCAAATACCGAGTTTGACGCTGCACTCTATGCCTAAATCCTTGCACGTCAATGCCTTTTGGGAAGGTTCTGAGATGCACGCAGTCTTACCAGTCCTAGCCCTAGGTGACACAACAAGAAAGGGAATCGTAGACACGGGAGATGGGGTTAGTGTGCTTAGCCACGCAGTGCTTCAGACTTGGGGAAACCCCCTTCTCGAAACTGCTAGGTTCAATGTCACACTAGCAAACGGTATGAGAGTAAAACCATTTGGGGTACTTAAGAATTGGCCAGTAACGATTGCAGGCATCCACTTCTCTGTTGACTTTATAGTCATGAAGGGGGTGGACTACGATATCCTATTAGGCCGACCCTGGATGCGCAACACTAGAGTCATCGAAGATTGGGGTAACGGCTTGAACTTCCTTGGCAACAGAATGAATGCCGTAAGGATAGAGATGGATACTTGGACGACCTCACCGGTTGACCTAGACATCATCTCTGCTATGCTCAAGGGTAGCACTCAGGTCAAGGAGTCCTATGGGCCCTTGGCCAAGTATATCCCATGCCCAGAGGATGAGTGGGATTGGATGCATTTTCTTGCTACAATCGACCTAGCATTCTCAGACCATGAGGAGTATGAGCAAACCATGAAAACGATCGGCAAGCCTAGCGACACACTCTCCGTACCAGTCTGCATGATGGCAGGAACCCTTTGGGGAAAACCTAAGCCTGTCAACTTCCAAGTCCCAACTAAAAAAAGGAAACTCCAGGAGATGCTAGAATTCTTGACAGACAAGCTAGCTGGCAATTCAGCTGCAAACTTCAAACCACTACAGGATCTCTTAGGTGAATCCAAGTGGCAATGGACCAGAGTGCATGACTTAAACCTCATGTATAACTAGGCCCTACTCCCTAACCAACGACAAGAGGTGTACCAAGCCCTAGGAGATGACGAGCAGTCTGATGAAGGGGATTCTAACGAGACAAATTCAAAGATTGCCAATCCTTTAGTGATGGAATTGAGGGTGAAGTGGATACCGTAGAATACGACACTGAAGGACAAGAAATAGAGAAAATACGAGTAGACTCCAAGCCGTAGAAAAGAAATATCTTTAGGATAGAGCGAGGAGTCATGCGCATGGAATGTGACCGCACCTGGTTGGAACACGTAGGAGCCATAGACCTTGAACAAGCAGGCTTAGCCCAGGGACGACACCAGTCCTTAGGAAAAAATCACCATCTGAACTACGTCCACTAGGGGAGACTACCTCTTCTAGCAAAGATGGGGAGTTCGACTCTGAGTCGGAGGTAAGTTCGGATAGTGATCCAAAAATCGCTAGGCCACCCATGACTAGTCGTATGAAGGGAGACCTACCCGTCCACCTGAGGCACAGACGGTTAAGGCAAGAAAAGGTAAAACAACCCAGGGATACGCGAACGGACGAACAACAAAAACCGCAGGACCTCTCTAAGTGCTTCACGAAATTCAAAAAACGGGATAGGGTAGTAGTTCTGTTAGGTGCCAAACGTCAAGGACAAACCAATGAACCAATCGAGGGACCAGCCAAGGTCAAGGAGGTGAATCTGGGCCAAGAAGGGGAAACTCCCCGACCAGTCTTCATTGCTGACGACTTTACTGAGGAAGAAGAAACTAGTCTTGTCACTCTTTTGCGAGAGTACATAGACGTATTTGCCTGGTCCTTGGAAGAGCTTAAGGGGGTAGATCTGAGTGTCGTGACTCACAACATACCCATGACACCAGATGCAACGCTGGTCAAGCAGCAATCGTACCCTATGAATCCAAAACACGCTTATGTTGTCAAAGAGGAAATTAATAAGCTGATGAGAGAGGGATTCATTTACAAAATTGAGCACACAGACTGGGTATCACCCATAGTCATCGTGATGAAAAATAATGGAAAAATCCGAGTGTGTGTCAATTACAAGGTGAACGCTGCTACGAAGAGGGATAACTATCCATTGCCGTACACCAAACACATGCTTGAGAGGGTGGCAGGCAAGGACGCCTACAATTTTTTGGACGGCTTCTCAGGGTACAACCAGGTGCAAGTGCATCCTGCGGACACCAGGCACAAGACCGCCTTCGCCACTGAGTGGGGCGTCTTTGCTTACATAGTCATGCCCTTCGGGTTGACTAATGCCCCTGCCACTTTCCAATGCCTCATGTGCACCATCTTTAAGGACATGCTTCGTAAGGAGCTAAAAGTCTTTGTCGACGACGTGTGTGTCCATTCGACCTGGATCGAGCACCTAGATAAACTCCGCGTAGTCTTTGAACAATGTCGCTTATATCGTCTCTCCTTAAACCCCTTAAAGTGCTAGTTTTGGGTAAAGCATGGATGTATCTTAGGGCACGTAGTGTCGAAGAACGGCATTGCCACTGACTTCTCAAAAGTCAGGGTTATTGTTGACCTTCCACCCCCAATTAATTACAAGGGAGTTCAATGCTTCTTAGGCCATACGGGGTACTATCGGCGGTTTGTACTGAACTATGCATTGATCGCTAGACCATTGTAAAAGCTGCTGATTGTCTTCGAGTGGACTAAGGCATGCCAATGAGTGTACAAAGAATTGAAAAAGGCTCTAACCACATCACCAATTCTACGAGCCCCAGATTGGACCATTACCTTCCACGTGCACATCGATGCTTCTAAGTTTGCCGTGGGGGCAGTGTTGTGCCAACCTAGTGAGCACAACTTAGATTATCCAGTGAGCTTTGCTAGCAGACAACTCACTGAGATGGAAATGAACTACTCGACAACAGAAAGAGAGGGATTAGCCATGGTGTTTGCTATGAAGAAATTCCAGCATTATCTATTGGCCACACCCTTCATCTTTTTCGTGGACCATCAAGCCCTGCTCTATCTAGTAGACAAACCTTGTGCTATAGGACGCATAGCTCGATGGCTCCTTCTGCTCTTGGAATTCAATTTCTCTGTGGTTGTGCGAAAAGGAAAACAGCACTACATGGCTGACCATATGTCACACATTCCCACGGGAGAGGCCGGTGGACAAGGCATTGTTGATGAACTACCCGATGCCCATCTATTCCACCTATCCAGTGAGATAGATTTATTTAAGGCTGATCTAACGCCATATTGGGCGAATGACATAGTCCAAGTGCTTGAGCATGGACTACCTGAGCGACCAATAGAAAAAGCCTGACTTAGGCGCTTAATCCTTAAGGTTCAGCCTTATCAGCTGATTGTAGGCAAAATCTATAGGCTGGGGCAAGACAGATTTCTGTGTAGATGCGTATGTGAGCATGAGATGCATGATGTGCTCTCGGAGGCACACAGCGGCATTGCGGGAGGACACTTTAGCAGAGACACGACAACACGGAAGGTGCTACAATCTCAACTATGGTGGCCCATGCTTTTCCGTGATGCCACGCGATTCGTCAAGCATTGTGACGAGTGCCAACGGACAAAAGTCCCGATTTGCAAGGATCAGATGGAGTTGACCCCAATTATTGCTCGACAACTCTTTGAAAAATGGGGAATCGACTTCATAGGACCCATCAATCCTGCGGCGCAATACTTACAAGCCAAGTACATCATTGTGGCCATGGATTACCTCACGAAATGGGCAGAGGCAAGAGCCACATGTAAAAATGACGCTAGGATGACTGCCAGGTTCTTATGGGAGCAAGTGATCTCACGATTCGGCTGCCCCATCGAACTGGTCAGTGACCAAGGCATGCACTTCATCAACGAAGTGATAGCACATCTCCTGTCCACCTTTCTCATTATCCATCGCAAATCATCGCCATACTACCCTCAAGCAAACGGTTAGGCAGAATCCACGAATAAGATTCTCGTCAATGTCCTGACCAAAGTAGTCTTAGCCTCACGTAGCGACTAGGACAACAAGCTTATGGTAGCTTTGTGGGCTTACTGTATAGCTTATAAAATGGCTGTCGACGGTCAAACAAACCCCGTTCAGGCTGACCTATGGAACAGAAGCAATCCTACCCTTAGAATTCTTTGTTCCTAGCCTAAGAATAGCCCTTCAAGAATGATGGGAAGGGAAGGAGGCATGGACACAACGCCTGGTCGAGCTTGAATGCCTATTAGAGACTCGGCTTCTAGCCACCCATGCACTTATATGTGAGAAGGCCCGTCGCAAGAGTTGGTTTGACAAGCATGTCAAGCAATGCAGCTTTGAACAGGGCGACTTAGTGCTCCTCTACTCCATTAAGGGGCATAAACAGAAAATGAAATTTTGAGGCCTTGGACCCTTCAAAGTTTGTGCGATCAGCCACACAGGCAATGCCGAACTCAAAACCTTAGACGGTGAGGGAATAGGCTTCTTCAATGGCAGTCGTGTCAAGAAGTACTACCCTCCCACCCATCCTTTGCACAAGCCCCTGATGTTAGAACCACCTATCAAAGTACGAGTGGCCACAATCACTGAGATTGATGACGAGGATGAGGAAGCCGTAGAGCCCGCATACCTCCATATAACGGTCACTGCAAAACAAACCTGCGCTTTCAACGCTTTAATTAATGAGGGAGCAGACTTCAATGTCCTAACTCACGATCATTGGACCAAACTTGGCAGACCATCACTTCAGCCCACGAATGCTAAATTAAGCCCATATGGGGCCCATTCCTACGCACTCCTTGGCAAGTGCAAAGTAGCCATTTCTATCGAGTCTAAAATTGTCGCAATGATTTTTTATGTGTTGCCAAACGCTAAAGACGCAGGCACGGACTCGCTGCTAGGGCACACTTTCAAAAAGTAGACTTACTGCAATATTGATTATGAGTCGCAGCGCATCCACCTCAGAATAGGCAACGTTCGTGTTTTCACAGCTTTCAACAAGGGCTACGCGACTTCATCACCATCCGCAAAGCCACCAATAGAATTCTCCATAACCAATCCAAGGAGGGGGGTAGTGCACGGCTGCCACCTCCCAGAATTCAGGAATCACAACCCACAATAGCAAAACATAAGGCTCAACAGCCTAGATTTCAATGGAAGCCTAAGTAGCCGCAACCGCCGCCTAGGAGTCGACGCCCCTATCCTCATACGACCAAAAACTCTAAACCTAGGAGGCCTAGATGTAGTCACAGAAAGTGCCGCCTGATCAAGCAAAGATGTGTCCCTAAAGCCCTCTTACGTGCGCAAGGCTACTACAAGGGAAATACCTGGCTATGGATCCCTAAGGCCCACATGGCTAAGGGCACCATTCATACACCGCCCTCAAGCTTGATCAAACCGTGTTCCATAAACCCTCAAAACCACAAGCCGTAGTGCTCTCTTGAACCACAACCATCCGCCTCATCCACGCTTAGGCCCAAGAAATTCCCACAAGCCTACCGGCCCAAACCGCAGGCTCCGTCACAAGACTCATCACCCGCCAAAGTCAATCCGCCTCCCCAACTCCAACCTGAATGTAGAAACCCATCCATCGTGGCTACTCCTAATCCACTTAACATCCAAGCGGCCCAACCACAAACTCACGAACCCTCCCAACCGCCCATCTTTGTTGTCAAAAGTTCTTGTTGTGTCAAACCTCAACCACTTGTCGGCCTTACGCCCTCCTATGAACGAAAATCCTTTTTAGCGCTAGCCACTGACCTTACTGAGGACACCAGGGATGATGTGGTGGATTGTATTAAAAGACTGGATGACACTTTCGTGTCACTCATGCTAAGCTACGACCGCTTGGACTTAGGTCTATTAGAAGAACCCTTTGCCATTGAATTGCAAAATATGCCTTACTCTTGGAAAACCTTTGAATTCGCGTTCGCAAAAGCTTCTCGCTCTGCTACTGAGTTGATTAACCGTGAAATCTCCAAGGAGCAAGCCATCAAACATCGCCTTATCACGTCATACGATCCACGAACCACTTCTGCTATCACTGACCAAGAAATCGCGCAGTTATCACAACTCGCTAATACCGGATCACCTTTCATGAGGCAGTGATATGCTCTTAGGTTGCAATGGGAAGTTGGCGGATATCGCATAATGACCAACGCTGAGCAACGCCACACCATCAAAATAGAAGAGTATGATCCTAAGAGAATATAAGCTCCTTATCATGCAATAGGAAGAATTAAGAGAGCATTGGAAAGGATAGAGGAGGCTTGCAGCATGAGACACCTCAAAATCCCATGAAGAGGAAAAGCACCATAAAGAGATGGAGGAAATGGAGAATAAGTTGCTATCAGTGCTAGAAGAGAAAGAAGGGCTGAAAGGAGAGATGAAGTGCTTGGAAGAAGAGAAAGAAAAAGCTACCCAAATGTGGAAACAGTAGGAGTCAAGAGTGGTGCCTTTAGCCCAAAGACAAAATGAAAGTTTAGAAGAAATAAAGAAAAGAGCTAAAGAGTGGGTAGCTAAGAGCGAGGAAAGAGTAAAGGACTTGGCAAGCCATGTAGACCATGCAAAATGCAAGAGAGTGCTAGCAAAGAGCAGGAGGCAAAGCTATGGAGACATGAATGGTGGACCAACAACGTGCTTTTCTCAACAGCATTCTAGATATCACGTAACTAGAAGAGGAGGAGGCCACAAAAGTCTTGAAGAAGAAGTTAGAGATTGCCCACAAAGCTATAAAGCATGGCTTGTGTGCCCAAACATAAGAAACAGAAACTATTCTAAGCTAGCAAGAGCAAAGAAAATACTTGCTAAGAGCAAGGTTGATGGCTCAAGAAGTAGAATTGCTAAGGTATAAGGAGAAACAAAGACCATTGGAGCTCGTAGAAGAAGAGCAACAAGTGCCACCTACAAAAGGGGGGGACCAGATTTTGAGGTGGGCAAACAAAAAGAATAACGAGTCCCACAGCCAAGCCCTCCATGATCAGAAGCACAATAGGAAGTGCCACAAGAAGATCCAACTCCAAAAAGGAAAGTTGAAGTTAGAAGGAAGAGAGAGAAGATGTTGGAGCATGCAACACCACGAAGAAGGCTAATGGCAAAACTGCTAGCAGTCCCAGAAGTCCCTATCCCACAAAAAGAAGAGTGATTTTCTATAAATTGGAATGTGGAACATGTGATGTGGAAATAATGGGAAAATAAATGCAAACCCTTTGAGTTTACCTTCAGATTTCCACCTATAATGAGTCGAGTGCTATCCCCTAGAGTAGTGGAAGAGGTGATAAACATGGGTAGAAAACTTGGGGATCAATGGAGCAAAGAAATAGAAAAGAACCCAACACTGTGGAGGACAGAATCACAAGACTATCGAGAAGATAAGATTATGGAAGTGCCCAAGACTATGAAGGGATATGAAGCCCAATCTGTCAAGAATCGCGTGGTGGGGGGACTTGCTTGAGGTGTTGCGCCAAACACACACTGTATACACAAGAGGAAGCTCACTCAAGAACACAAGAAGAGAGATGGAGGCCAAAATGTTTTCTTGCTGGTTTTTTCTTCTTCTTCCACACACTATACAATGTACATGAAGTATAGATAAGATACAACGTAAAGGAAAATGGCCTTCTAAGTCAAATAGTGCATAACCGACTACACTAATCGACTGACGTTATATCTTTGCCAGCTGTAGGTAGATGTAACAAACTAAATATAATAAGTGATAAGTCAGTGGCCATGTGAGTATCATAATGACCACCAACGTGCTAAGGCGTTCCATCATCAATGTCCGCACATGTTGAGCTTGCCAACTCAACACAATCCAAGTGGAGGAGAAGAATTTGGGATGAAAATATGGATTCATGGATGTTTTTTTGCAAGACCCTACCCTACAAGAGAGATGATCCGACCCACATGTCATATCTAAGAAGGGTAAGAGTGGATTTTTAACTCCGACATCCATGGCCACTATGACTTCCCCAAGATATATAATGTAAATGCCACCAAACCAGAAGAAGCCCTCACATTCTCCATAGATGACCTTAGACCCTCCATCTCCCACTTTCTTACTGAGTTCTCCTCTTGCTCTGATCGAGCCTTAATTACAACTTGCAATTACCTTAGGTTACTTAGGGTGTTGCTCATGCAGGATCTTACCACTCAGGAATATTGCCTACCACCCCTCTTTTTGGACTTGAATGCTGGCATAAACAGTTTCGCGCAATGGTTAGACTCATGATGCAAGCCACACTTCTACCATCTTTTTGCATGGCTCTACTAAAGGATATGAATGATATTGGATTGTTAGATGTAATAATCCATCTCTAAATGTATGCATGAATCTAAAGGGCTACATGCAGGGTAAGAATTTTCTTAGCAAGTCTCTCAAGCCCCCAACCTCTTACTCCCATGACCAAGAACATGAGGACTAGTTCTTCGCATACCTTCAAAAAAAAAGAGATAAAAATAGCAAAGAAAAGGAAAATAAAATCAAAAGAGGAAACAAGTAATACATCTCACTTTTGATGAACACCACAATCAATGTACCTAGGGGTCCTCAAGTTAAGTGCGTCTGGTGGCCTCGATCAATCATAACCCCCTAGCCCCTTTTGTTCCCCCACTTCACACACTTAGGGCGCATCAAGGGCAAGACACGTCTTCTAGGGATGTCACACTTGCCTATGGTTTGACCTATCTCCCTAAGCTACACCCACCACACCTCCCCTAGGCACAAGCTAGGTCCTCAAGTGTGGGACAATACCCCAAGCTTGCCTAATGCTCAACCCAACTCCTAGTCCACTAGCACAAATACAAAGCATCACACGGTAAGGTAGACACACCCCCTAGGCAATGCACTTTCTTTTCATTTTCAAGTGAATCCAACACCCCACCCTCAACCAGCACTGACTTTGAAGGCCTCGTCTACTACTCAATCCACTCTTGGCCTCCACAACCTCCACCATTTTGAAATGCTTCTACTCCATGTCCAATCCCCACAAGGCCCCATCATCGACCCACGTGGCAACCCTTCAACTACCCAAGCCCTCATTAACAGTTGTCCACAAGTGCCATGGGACTGGCACTCGATAAGATGTGGTAATATTAACATCAATGTAGGACAGAGAAAAAGGAAGTAAAGGAAAATTCAAAAAATTTCAAAAATATGGAAAAGGTGGCCTGATGGGAGGAATAGGAGGAGAAAATGCCAAAAGCACAAGGGTAGCCTTAAAAGTTCAAGGCAAATGCAAAAGGGAAAATGTGCATTTTAAATTGCAAAAGCGCCCCTAATTTTTTGTAAAAAAGTTCTAGGCTCCCTCATGTGCAACTTGTAATGTGTAGACAGGCATAGGTGGAGGGATAATGTAAATAGAAGAGAATAGGAAAAGAGAACCTAGGCAAGATGGCCTGTCGTGAAAAAAAGGGGATGGATGTCCAAAAGGAATTAGGACATGTATAAAAGTCAAAATGTGAATAGAGAAGCTCATTTTTGGTGTGTGGAAAAAAGTCAATCTCCTCTTCTTCTTCTTGTTCTTGCTTGTGCTTGAGAGAAAGAGTGAGGGAGTGTGAGAGAGTGAGGAAGTGATTGTGTGAGGGTGAAAGACCATGGTGGAGAAACTCTTCATCTTCTCCTCTCTTCTTCTTCTTCTTCCCTTCTTCTTCTCATCTCTTGTCTCACATATCTATGGAGCATGGAGCTTGAAGGCAAAGAATTGAGGTTTCTTGAGCTCGCACTTGGATCGTAGAGTTACTAGAAGGTTCAAGAGACAAGGGTACTTGATTAGGCATGGAGGTAATGATGGGACCTAAAATGGGCTGGCACTGGCTATGGCACTAGCCGGACCTCATGCACACAACAGACAATCCCACCACACAGCCTCGCGGTCCAGGAGCATCTAAGATTCACTCTACACTAAATGCTAATATCGATTCTGTGTTTGTATTAGGTCATAGTCCAATGTTTACCATACCTTCTCCTCAGAGGGAGATCCCATAACATATAGGCATAATACCTCGTAGTGCAAACATAGGGAAGCACCTCTCAGGTGATTGTTGCGGCTCCACACTATGACTCTCCTACACCTCAGGGATTGGCCCCAAGATGCATCACTCCACATAAACTATACACGATACAAGCTCCATTATTTCATTTTGAACATATTCCAAGAGATATCATGTATCCTTACCAAACAATTCCCAACTATCGACTAGCCTATGGATTAGGTTGTCTCACACACTTAAGAATAGGTCATCATAATGGAATGTAGTGGCCTTCAATCGCCAAGACCCATGGATCACTTATTGTTTCAAGCATTCCAAACTGAGCACTAATGGCTACCTCTCACATAGCCAACGCGCTAGCTATCTACACATGTAGTGAGCTTACCTCCATGCCCGATCGAGTTGTCTCCTCTCCCAAGCACTCCAGTAGCTCCATGATCCAAGTGCAAGCTTCAAGCAAGCTCCGATCCTCAAGCTCCATGCTCCAAGATCCATTTCCAATAGCAAGAGAAGAGAAGAGAAGATAAGATAAGAAGGGAGGAGAAGAAGGAGAGCTTCTTTGCTATGGTCCCTCATCCTCACACACTCACTCCCTCACACTCTCACACTCCCTCTCCAAGAACATGCTCAAGCAAGCAAGAGCAAGAAGAAGGAGAAGAAGAAGAGAGCTACTTTTGACCACACATAAGAATGAGCTTCTCATTCACTTTTCAACTTTATATACAAAACCCTAAATCCCTTTTGGGCGGTCATCCCCTTATCTCCTTTTTTACATGGTCGTTCATGGCCTAGGCCATTTTTCCCATTGTCCTCCTATCTTCCAAGCTTCCTTTCCACTGCCCGTCTACATTTACAAATTGCACGGGTGAGAGCTCGTGACACTCTTAAAATAAATCACGATGCACCTTGCGCTTTTTTACAATAGTATAGACTCGCGCTTTTTCTCATGCACCTTTTTCCTTGATTTAGGACGTTTTTGCATTTCTTATGTTTCCAGATTCTTCTTGGCGTGCCTTCATCTTCTGTTTCACTTTTTCCTTGGCCTTGTCTTCTACTTTAGATTTTCTCGTTTTTACACCTTGTTCATTTGAGGGTTAACATTACTCCCTCCTAAACGAGTGCCAGTCCCATGGCACTCACCGTTGTAGGTAGCAAGCGTTAGCATCCACCGAAGATGTGGATGGTAAGGACGTTTGTGGCTGCCTGGGAGGATTTCTGGTGGTGGGTAGATGAAGGTCGTTGGGGCCATGTTTTTGGCATGGGTGGCTGGTGGTAGGGTGGTTGGAGTTGGGGGTAGATCTGTCAGTTGCTGGGAATTGTGTTGGGGCTGGTACAGGTGGTGATTTGTGGGGATTCTGCACAAGCTGAAAGTTGTTCTTGTCAAGCTTTTCAGTGACAATCTATGAAAGAGAATTAGATGCCATTACAAAACACTGCAAAGAATTCTATCACTGTAAAAAACACAGCTTCAGCCTCACAAGGGCAAATCTGCAAAACTGACGAAAGTGGTATTTGACCACACAGTCACTTCCTAGTGACGATTTTGCATCAACAGGCAACAAGGATGATTCTGTGCCTCCCAATGTCTCTATGCACAGGCATACAATGCAATTTCTACGGTAACTTTTCACCGACCTGTAGAACAGTGGTCGCACGGCAAAAAACAGAGCCTTTTCCTGAGTGCATGTGGAAAACTTCCGCCTCCAAAACAGGCCTTGAAATGGCCTCGAATCAAAAAAATAGAGCAACCAAAGGCTAAAGCCCTTGCCCACAGCATATACTTCCCTCTTGCTACACCGCGAAGGGCGTCTCAATCTGAGACAATGCACTCTTGCACTTTCCGGCTGTGCTACCTGCAGAGACTTTCTCCCAAAATAGAAAAATGAAAGCAACATTGGTCCTCTTACCAGAACATTGCAAACTTGGTTTGATTTCTTGAGCTCCTTACCACGAACAAGGCTCTAATACCATGTTAAGATTGTGGGAGAGAAGGAAGGAGTCTCACTTGTAGCTTTCTCGCTTGCACAATGGGGGAATACACACACAGGTGGAGGCTGAAAACAATTTTTCTCTTCTTAGTTGTGTAAGCCAAAAAGAACTCTCGTACATAGAAATAGAAGAACCCTATATATGGGTCTCAAACCAAACTCAACTAACTAAGGTGGCATATAACTGAACCACGAACTAGAGTAGATAAGGATAGTTGTCATCTAGCTATTATTCATGGCCGGTGTACCAACTGTATCTGCAGCTAACAAGTCGGTGACATAAATGCACAATGGTCATCCTGGCATATCACGAGTGGATCTCGATATCTCAACAGACGACACATTTCTTTGTACAAAAGTGTTCAATGCCCAAGTTACCACAAGACCACCATCCTCACAAAGAGCCATGACAAAGCCACACCGCTAAAAGTAAAAATCACCCTTGCCGATCACCCACATTGCATGGCCCAAAGCATGATCAGTGGCCACTCTCTCCTTGTGGGTTAAACTCTACACCTGGCACTCACAACAGTTGTTGCCTCAATTGTACCAACATTGTACTTTTCAAAGAGGTTTTGCAAAATCTCCAGTGTATCTCTCCATCTCAACAACTGTTCCTCTAGCAACAAGGCTAGGACAGAATCATCACTGTAATATCCAGTTTCACAGCCTTTGAATCTCGATATTTCCCAATCCAATTGAAAGGCTGATAGCCTCGAAGTATTGCAATGGTTGTACTCATGTTATTCTTTTTTTTTTAAGGGAAAGAGAATGAAAGAAGAAAAATAGAAAGAAAAAAAAAAGAAAAAAAAACAAAAAGGAAAGAAAGAAAGAAAAAAGAGTGAGAAAAGAAGCACCCACGATCACAGCACAACACCTAGGTACGCCCATTGACCTTGGTCAGCTGGCTCCGTCCCTAGTTCCCTAGCCCTCTACACATTCCCCACAATTGTTTAGGGCACATCAAGGGCAGGACATACCTAGGGAGCTTGCCTCGCCTATGGTTGACCTGTCACCCTGACCCATTTACACGATTCCTTTTTGCACTCCATCTTAATACCATTGCAATCGATCGTGGTAAGCACCGCACGAATTGCCATGAAAAGTACACCATACTCATTGAGCAAGACCAGTAGCTACCAGCTCTACTGAAATTTTGGTGTCAATGTGTTCAATTATGCTACATCGTGTTGTCACAACGCAAAGGATGTCTCATACATCTTCATGTGTACTTCTCAACATAGAAAACTCTCCTTCATCCACACATTGTTATGAGGAACCAGATCTGCGGTCTTCTAACTACATAATATCTAAGTATGCACGAGCACTCACATAATATCTGCACCAAAATATATACACAGTTTGGGTCCTCAAGTGTTGGAAAATACTCTCTTGTCTCCCAAACTAATCAAACTACATCTTGTGCATGATAAGAAGACTAGTACTACCCCCTAGGGAGAGACCACATATGAGAGGTTTTGAATCGCAAGTACTGAAAACTCCATCAAATACATTGTCAGCTCTTCATCATCACTCAATTCTGACCTCTTGACCATTCCTATCATGCAAGCCCACCAATGCTACTATGTAGTCCTTGCTTCCCTCTAGTATGTTCTTGCAATGATCCAAGACATTGTGTCGAAAAACTTATTGGCACAACTCTCTCATACGAGCCATCATCCTCCTCTCCTCATCATTCATGATGATGACTCTTGTCCTATCATCTATAAGGTATCTATATCCCTCTAGGGTATATCTAAGATGTGGCGTCTCCCACCTGCAACCATGCTCCTGGGCATATCTAGTAGACTCCTGTCCATCGGGTATACCCACGGGGTGATATCTCTTGGAGTAGCACCCATAGGGATGCCACCTACGGATGATTAACCAAAACCTAGAGTGACTGGAGTAGACATCCCCACATGTGTGACAAATCCCACTAGTGACACAACTCCAGTAGAACGACGAGACGGAGACACTGTGTTGGTACCTCCACAACAATCACTTGAGCCACCCTTTCTCAAACCTTCACGAGAGCGAGGAGTAGCACTTATATCTCGAGCTGCTAACCGTGGGCTCAAGGCATCACATCTCCGTAGCATCCCCCAAAATCAATCCCTTCGTCCAGCCCAAGTCTAGAGTGTCAACCTTGTCTACTAAAAACCGAAGCATTAGATTGTGGCCAAGTAGATATAACGGAATGGCTTGATGGTGTTCAAGACAGCTCCTGGTCTGCCATATCTCTGAATTGAGCCATCTGATCTGGAGACATACGTGTGAAGATCTCATGTAGATCCTTGTCACTTATCCCTCGACTCATCGTGCTATCCGCCAAGGTCACCTGCAAAGACAAAAATTGATGTTAGCATAATCAATATAAAGATTCAAGCAAAGCACGGTAATATAACTCTTTAAAAAATGATCACACTTAAAATGCATATTCTAGAGTATCTTTATAAGCAATTCATCAATGAATTGAGTAGGTTGATGCTCCAAGTATGATGTAGCCTATGGTCCCATGAAGCATGGAAGTTTAGAATGAAGAATTTCCTTATGGAAAAAGGATATTGGGAATTTGTTGTAGGAAATGAAGAAGAACCAGTTCTTCCTAATGTTCCCAATCAATAGCAAATGCAGGCATTTAAAGGATGTCATGAGAGAGCCAGAAAAGTTATGTATTGGCTATCTATCAGCATTTGAGACTCTATGATTGTGCATATTCAAGATGCAAGTACGCCAAAGGAGGCATGGGATACTTTGTCAAAAATGTATAGCACAAATACGCAAGCCAGGAAAATGCAGCTCAAGCAAGAGTTGCACAATGTGCAAAGAGAAAGTATGAGCATCAATGACTACCACATGAAGGTGAAGAAGATTGCAGATGCACTTGCTTCCATTGGGTCTCCAGTGGAAGATGATGATTTAGTTTCTGTGACCTTGAATGGTCTAGGAAAGGATTATGCACAGTTTCGAACATCCATTTCCATCCGTGAAAGATTTCATGATTTTGAGGAGTTGATTGCTCTTCTAATTTCTAAGGATCAGAGAAATGGTGGTGCATCTTCTTCAGGAGGAACTTCAAAAGAAACTGTCTTCTACTCAAATGCTGGAAGAGGTAGAGGCAGAGGTAGAGGAGGCCGATCTGGAGGCCGTGGTAGAAATTACAATATGTAGCAAACTCAAGAAAACCAGTCCTATGGACGTGGTAACTCTAGAGGTAGGGGGAGCCAAAGAGGTTGTGGTGGATGGCAAAGAGGCCAAAATGCAAACAGCAATGTTGAATGCTACTACTGTGGTAAAATGGGTCATATGGCTAAAGACTACTATAAAAAGCAGAATGACATCATGAATGGAAATTTGCAACAAGGGAATTATGCATCTTCTAGTAGACAGGGTGATGACAGAAATGAGCATTTGTTTATGGTGCAACACATGACCAACTCTGTGACAAGTGCAGAAGAAAGCAACGATGTGTGGTATGTTGACTCAGGTGCATCAAACCACATGATAGGTCATGCAGAATGGATGCAGGATGCAAGGAAAATGGAAAAACCAGGATTTGTGGAGACTGGTGATGATACTGCACATCCTATTGTGCAGATTGGAAAATTTCCTTTGTCTATGCAGGATGGGAAAAAGAAATACATGTCAGATGTATTTCATGTCCCGAATATCACCAAGAATCTGGTTTCTGTTAGTCAAATGGTTGAGCAAGGCTTGCAGGTCAGATTTAATCCTCATGGATGCTTTGTTGAGGATATGAAGAATAAAGGTCGCTTGATAGCAAAAGGAAAGAAGAAGGATAGAATGTTTACGTTGGATGCACACATGTGTGAGGTGCCCGCCCATCGGCATTCCAGGCACTCTTTTAGCGGTCTATCGAGAAACAAATCTAAGCGTCGCTGCCCGGCACTCCCAAGGAATGTTCCGAGTTTTGTCGCCTAGGGTTTCCCGAATCCGCCTCGCAATGGAACGTTCACGACCGAACCCACTAGAATCGACCTGAAATTCGGGTTCCTAGTTGTCAAGGTCTCCTATTAGCATTCTAGCGTCGGGTATTGGACATCCTACTTTACGCAGAGATACCCAACCCGAAGCAGATCTATGCCGCACTTGGTTCAAAGAGAATGGGAAACGAGAGGGATGCGTTGCTCAACCTCTCTGCCCATAGGGCATAGTCCCATTCCGGTCCCCTAAAACAGCACGAATCGGGTTCTAACCTATCAATACCTAAAGGTCAAATGACGATAAAAACTTGTGAGAAGCCTCCCAGTTCTCTGGGACCACCCTGCCATAGGACGGACCCGTCGAGGGTTCCGCCCACCCGCTTTCCTTAATAGCTTTAGTTTTCTAATTAAGTCCTACCACATTTATGTGTGACACTTAAAATCAGCTTCATTAATTAAGCCTTTTAGGGAACAAGGTTCATTTGCATAAATTATAGCACAGACACGAAAACAGAGCAAAGCAATCTATTGACAAACAAGATCAAACAAGTTCCTTAACTTATCTTCAAGTTAATCTTTGTCTCCCGCCCATACAGGAGAAATTATGTTTCCCTTCTGTCCAACAGAAGTATCCCTTCTGCCCTGCAGAAGTAACTGGTCCAATTCACATGTGACCAAAACTCAATCCTTTATCTAGAATAGGATCTCCCAACATGCCCAGATGTTGGGGGCCACGGAGATCTTCAACTCCATTCTAGACCTAGCAAGGGGTGTCCAGAGCTCCAACTGACCCACAAGCTGTCTAGGAGCGAAACATCATTCCCGTGGTTGGCCTTTTCACCACTCGACCTTCGGCCCATGAATCGAGCAGTGCCCTCTCGGGTTACTACGCGATGCGACCATGGAGGTGATCCACCCGTACAATATATCCTTCCTTAATTAAATCCTTTAAGAATCAAGCACAAACAAGGCAATCAGCCTAATATTATTTTCCAAGAAAACATTCCTTTAATCCATGGCGACTTGTCATCACAGACCCTTGCCATGCATTTACCATAAATCACAAGCACTTGGAATAATCATCCAAACAATAACTAACAACCAATTGAATGTGAAAACATTTAGGATGTTGTTCGATCAATCAACAAAACCAATTGCATTCTTTTCAAACAATGCAAGAATAGACGATATAACATTTCCATCGTATATTTGCTCTCTCCCTTGGGATCTAAGAGCAATACCATGCAAACATGTTCTCAACACTTCCTTCCTTCGGCTAGGGCATATGTTAAGGGTTCAAACACTATTCATGATGTAAGTTCTATAGGTCACTTACCTTGATTGATAACCCAACCCTGAGTTTGGATTAGCAAAAGTCATCGTTATCCGACGGATCTCAAGATATCTTAGTTTTAACCCTTATGATTAATTTCTTGTACTAGCTCTTAGTCAAGTCATGAGGCAAATAGAAATTTATCCTCATATATCAAACATGTTATAGGCATAACATATAAATATTTGATAAGATAAGTGTGAGATGATCTCAAGTAATTAGACTCCTAGGCTCTTAGGCTAAGTACTTTTGAAGTATCTAAACTTTAAACTAGTACTTCTCTATTCATGATTCTTAATATCATATTCTTTTAGCAATCATGCTAGTTATAACCCTTGACTATACTTTAATCTAGCACTTGTATGCCCAATCTTTTAATGTCGTTCTTTTGATGACTATGCCATTCACAATGCTTGACTGATTCTTCCTTGTAATTGCTCTACTAGCAAATAAGTCATATGTAACTAGGTGCAATTATCTTCCCTTGATATATGCACTTCACAAACTCCATCTTTCGAGTAAGCGAGATGAAATTTATCCTTTCCCATGACCTATACTCGTGCAATAGTATGGGGCCTAACGTATCTCATACGAGAATCAAAGCAAGCATCTATCAAATTGAAAATACATTACTTACGACCGGAACCGCAGTTGGATTGATGGTGATGCCTTTGCTCGAAGCCTTGTTGCTAGTTGCAGGATTGTCATCCGCACGCGACATTCTTCTCTTGGAGGCCATCGTCCGCAAATAGACTCAAGAGATTAAGAAGGTGGAATAGATTCAAGATGGAAGATCGTAAGAGAAGATGGTTCAGTCTAGGAGAGGAAATTGAGCTAATTCTCTTCCTTGCAGCCTCTCGAGGTGACTCTTCTCTCTCTCTCTCTCTTTCTCTCTCTCAAGCTCTCTTGCAAGCTCTTCCTCACAATCTCTTGGAGGAGTATCCTCCACTCTACCTCTCTCTCGCAACCTCTCGGGGTCTCCTTATGCTTCCTTATGCCTCTCCCATGCCTCATATTTATAGAGAATTAGAGAAGAGGGCTTGTGGTTGAGAAGTAGAGCTCTTTATGGAGGGGGATCTTGGAAAGATCAGTGATCTGATGCTCAGATCATAAATCTAATGGTTCCATTGGCTCCGAAAGGGGGGTAAAACTCCAAGACACTTGATTAGAAAGCTCTCAGTTCACTCCTTCTTCTTTTCTCTGTTCGAAGTGCTGTCTACTGCCTGTAAACTGCGATCGCGGCGCGCGCGATTTCGCCAATCACTTTTCTTTATTTTTCTTTTTATAAAATCTTCAAACTAACTAAAATATCATTTCTCTTTTCTGTTTTAAATGACATCCAATTCTAAAAATCTCCATATCTTTTTCTTTTAGGATAATATCTAAAGTATCTAAAATATACTAGTTTTATCCAAATTCTAATGTTTTTGGACCTTCCAAACTATACACATGAACTTAGTGATTAATATAACTCATAAGTCTCGTTCACCTTGTAATTTACGTGAAGGGTAGCTACGGTCTTTCCCAATTCGAGAAAAATATCAAATTTACGACTCTTGATTTTTCTAAATAAAATATTTTAAATTAAATAAAAATTATCAATAATTAATGTTAGTTAGTTTTTACCTTAGTTAGTCTTTAGTTAGTAATCTTACTAACTTATTAATTGACTAACTAACTTACGAACCAACCAACTGACTTTTATTGTGCGGAGATATTACAACATGTTTGAATTGAGTGCAACAATGTTTGCACATGGGACCGTTGTAGTTGCAGATATTGATATCTGGCATAAACGCATTGGTCATGTTAATGTACAGCAACTTAAATCAATGCAGGCCCAAAATATTATTGCAAGATTGCCTAAATTCAAGGTTGCAGAAATGCATAACGTATGTGAAGCCTATCAATTTGGAAAACCGGCAAGGAAACCATTTCCTAGACATGTTCAAGAGAGTAAGAAGCCATTGGAATTAATCCTCTCTGATGTGTGGACTACTAAAGCTGTGTCTGTTGGAGGCTGTCATTATTTTGTCACTTTTATTGATGACTATAGCAGAAAAGTTTGGGTATATTTTATAAAAAATAAAAGTGAAGTGTTTGGGCATTTTAAAACTCTTAAAGCTATGGTTGAAAAAGAAACAGGCCTGCAAATAAAATGCCTAAGGTCAGATGGAGGGGGAGAGTACCTCTTAAATGAGTTTGCAAGGTTCCTACAGGAGCATGGCATAAAGTAGCAATATTCATGCAGTCATACCCCACAACAAAATGGGATTGCAGAAAGGAAAAACAGGCATATTGGAGAGGTATCTCGTGCCATGCTCAACAAAAAAGACTTGCCAGATTTTTATTGGGCTGAAGCAGTTGCTACAGCAGTCTACATAATGAACAGGACTCCCACTGCAGCAATACATGGGATGACTCCAGAGGAGAGGTATACTGGTACGAAACTAGATATTTTTCATTTGAAAATTTTTGGTTGCATTGCCTATGTTCATGTGCTAGATGAGTTGAGATCCAAGTTGGATCCAAAAGCTGAGAAGTGCATCTTTATTGGCTACTCTCTGCAGAGCAGAAAGGGTATAGATGCTATAACCCTTCTACTCGTAAGTTTACAGTGAGCAGAGATGTTGTTTTTTATGAGATGAGTAGCTGGTATAAACCAGTAAATGTGATCGATGATGTAGATGCACAAAATGGTAATGCTGCACAGATTTCACAGCAGTAATCACAAAATATTAGTGGATCTGGAGTGTCCTCTAGCAGTGGTTTACATTCTTCGCCATGGACAGGCAGATTGAGATCAGGAGAATCTCCTCAAAACAATGCAGATAGTGGTATGCAGGTTTCACAAAAAGGAAAAGAGAAGGTAGATGAGCCCATGTTTGGTGTGAATGCAGGTCACTCTTATATGGATTGTGAATCCAGTGGCTCAGAACATAGCATTGATGTGATGAGTTGGGTATTCCTTCTATTGTTACACCTGGAGTAAGGAAGACCAGGGATGTTATGAGAGCACTTGGAAGTGAGCCTACTTTGTGCAGGTCTACTAGAGCTAGGTATCCTGTGGATAGGCTAAAATATGATAGATTTACAACCATTCATTATGCCTATATAGTCAAAGTGATACAGGAACCAGAACCCACTTCTTTTGAGCAAGCCATGGGAAAAAAAAATGGGAGAAAGCCATGGATGAAGAAATGGATGCTTTGGAAGCAAATGCTACATGGGAATTGGTACCTTTGCCTAAAGATAAGAATGCAATTGGTTGTAAGTGGGTTTATAAGGTGAAGCACAATGCAGATGATTCTGTGAATAGATACAAGGTAAGACTAGTAGTCAAGGGGTATGCACAAACATATTGCATTGATTATAAAGAAACATTCAGTCCGGTTGCAAGGATGGCAACCGTAAGAGCAGTCATTGCTATGGCTGCATCAAAGGGATGGTCTTTACATCATATGAATGTAAAGAATTCCTTCTTGCATGGTGATTTGCAAGAAGAGGTCTATATGGAGCAGCCACCAGGTTATGTGCACGCTGTTCATCTTGAGTTTGTTTGCAGGTTGAAGAAAGCCTTGTATGGCTAGAAGCAAGCACCTAGAGCATGGTCTGATAAGATAGGACAGTATCTTGTCACTTTTGGCTTTTAGATTTCCAAGGCAGATTTCTCACTTTATGTGAGGAAAACAAAGAAAGGTATTATACTGCTTGTCATTTATGTTGATGATTTGATTATCACATGTGATAGTGATGAAGATATCCTTCATATGAAAATGCTATTGAAGCAGAAGTTTGAGATGAAGGATATGGGAGAGCTGCGTTATTTCTTGGGCATTGAGGTGATTAGATCACCAAGTGGGATATGGCTCTTGCAGAGGCAGTATGGATTGGACATGTTGTCCAAATATGGGATGATAGGCTTACACAGATGCAACACAAAAAGATATTACTTTATCAAAATCCTATGGTACTGACTGTGCTGCATATCATCGGTGCTTGTTAAAGATGTAACATGTATTAGTAGTAGGTAAGGGAGGTTTGTACACTTAGGGAGCCTGCTCCTTTAACCACGTAAGGACAAAAAATTATGGTAAGATGGCATTTTTTAAGCAACTTATACAACATAGGGGCTATTCTATTTATATAAGGCGGGGTGAGTTTGGGTGGTCGGGCGACTAGGGTTGTGCCAGTGAGGGGCTCCCATCAGGCTGGGTAGGGAAGATATCGACTGGGACCCAAATGGTGTAGTCCTGTTGAGATTACAAGCTCAACACATGTGGACATTGATGATGGACCGCCTGGTTAGATGGGTCCACACGTCTACACTTAGCATATTGGTGGTCATTATGACTCTCACATGGCCATTGACTTATTACTTATTATATTCAGGTTGTTACACTTATTTACAGACTGGCATAGTTATAGCGCAAGTCGACTAGTATAGACGGTTATACATTGTTTGACTTAGCAGGCCACTTTCCTTTATGTTGCATATTATCTATACTTTGTGTACATTGTAAAGTGTGTGGAAGAAGAAAAAAAAACCAACAAGAAAACGTTTTGGCCTCCATCTCTCTTCTTGTCTCTTGAGTGAGCTTCTCCTTGTGCATTCTGTGTGTGTTCGGTGCAGCATCTTGAGCAAGTCCCCCCACCACGCGATTCTTGACATGGTATCAAAGCCATCCCACTAAGAGAGGCTGATTTAGAAGGCTGAAGTGAAGGAGAAGAAGCAAGGTTCGAGCAAGCAAGCCACGGGTAAGAAGCTCTCCCATCCTTCCACTCTCTCTCTTGGATAGTGCCTGTGGAGGCACCGGAAGCAAGACAGAGCAAAAATCTCAGATTGTAGTGAGATTTGGTGTGCGCGAAGAGCGCTGTGTATTCTGCAGATAAGCCCTGTAGGTCTATTGCAGTTATTTTGGGCATCTGAAGCCGTTTCAGGCCCTGTTTTAGAGCCGCAAGGTTGCGGACAGAAGTTCAAGATACCTTGCAATTTCAGTTGTGTCTGCTGTATATAGGTGCACAGGTTACAGACTTCAGATCTGTAAGTTCAAAGGTGTTTACAGTGAATAAACACAAGGTTTATTTGCAAACTGGTTGCAAATTGCATATATTGTTGAGCAGACGGTGAAAAAGGCTGTCTGGTGTATTGTTGTGCACTACAGATCGAGGGTTGCAGAAGATTTACTTGCTGTTTGGTATTAGTTTTGTGATAATAGCAGAGAACAGTGAAAACCCCATCATTGAGAAGCTCGACAAGAACAACTATCCTTCATGGAAGTTACATGTCACGAACTTCCTTATTGAAAAAGACCTCTACGAGCTTGTTTCAGGTGAAGAAAAGGAGCCGAAGGTGAGTGATCCTCCAACTACAGAAGAGACAAAGGCACGAAAGAAATGGAATGCAAAAGACAAAAAGGTCATATATTGACTATCTGCAGTAATTGATAATAATATATTGGGACATATTAGAAATGCAGAGAATTCATATGCAGCTTGGACCATACTTGAAAGTATGTTTTCCATAAATACAAAGGCACGAAAGATTCAACTCAAGCAAGAGTTGAATATATTGAAGAAAGGGAAGATGTATATCAATGAGTATGCACTGAAGGTAAGGAGCATTGCAGATGCCTTGGTAGCGATTGATGCAATGCTTGATGATCATGATTTGGTGTCGTCTACCTTGGTGGACTTAACAATGAAAAGGCTTGGAAGTCTTTTGTAACTTCCGTATATGTCAGAAATCCATTTCCAAATTTCGATGAGTTGGTCTCCCTTATGATCACTGAAGAGATCAATATGCAGAGTGAGACATTTGAAAGAAGTGGTGAACAGTCCAAGCTTTCTACTCCAGTTCAGGAAGGGGACATGGCAGGTTCTCTTCAAGAGGCCGTGGTATAGGACGTGGTAGTGACAACCAGCAAAACAAATTGAATCAGCAATTCGGCTATATGCAGGTTTCAGGAGGTCGTGGTAACTTTAGAGATAGGGGGAGCTTTAGAGGAAGAGGTGGATGGCAGAACAGAGGTTCTAACAACTCTGGTATTTTGTGTCACTACTGTGGCAAAACAGGTCATATTGCAGCCCAATGTTATGCTAAGAAAGATGATATTCGCAGTGATAAGTTGCAGCAACGAAACTATGCATCATCTTCATGACAGAATGAAGACAAAAATGATCGTCTGTTTGTTATGTAGCATATGTTGAATACTGTTACAAGAAAGGGAATACATGATGATGTTTGGTATGTTGATTCAAGTGCATCCAATCATATGACCAGCCATGCAGAATAGTTTGGAGAGATACAGGATTTGCAAAATGCAGGTTATGTGCAGACGAGTGATGATTCATGCCACCCAATTTCACACATTGGAAAAGTTCCCTTGTCCTTGCTTGCATGATGGTAAGACAAAGAGTCTTTTAGATGTATTACATGTGCCATCTATTACAAAGAACTTGGTGTCAGTCGGTCGAATGGTAGAGCAAGGGCTGCAAGTCAGATTTAATGCAAAGGGCTGCTTTGTAGAAGACTTCAATGATAAGTGCAGGTTGGTAGCAAAGGGAAGTAGAGTTGGACGTATGTTTACTCTGGATGCTGGAACTCCTACTATGAATGCTACTATGTATGCTAAAGGAAAAGGTGTTGTTGTAGATATTGAAATTTGGCACAAACGCATTGGACATGCAAATGTACAAAGGCTGAAATTAATGCAGTCCAAAGGGTTGGTTACAGGTTTGCCAACATTTAGAGTTGTTGAATTTCATAAGGTATGCGAAGCATGTCAGTTTGGTAAGCAGGCAAGACATCCCTTCTCACATGATAGAGATGTAAGTAGAAATATCCGTGATGTTGTGCATACAGATATTTGGGAGCCTACACAAAATGTATCTCTTGGATGTAGTTCATACTTTGTCACATTCATTGATGATTGTTCTAGAAATCTGTGGGTATATTTTATGAAGGAAAAGAGTGAAGCATTTGAGCACTTTAGAAATTTCAAGGCTACAGTTGAAAGAGAAACAGGCTTGAAAGTAAAGTGCTTGAGGTCAGATGGAGGGGGAGAGTACCTCTCGAATGAATTTAGTGATTTTCTGAGGTCTCATGGGATAAAGAGACAGTTCACATGCAGGTATACCCCACAACAAAATGGGGTTGTAGAAAGGAAAAACAGGCATATTGCAGAAGTTGCACAAGCCTTAATGGCTGAAAAGAATATGCCTAAGCATTTTTGTTATGAGGCTGTTCATACTGCTGTTTATATTATGAACAGAACTCCCACAGCTACAGTTCATGGTATGACTCTTGAAGAATGCTTTACTGGCAAGAAGCCTGATGTATCGCACTTGAAGTATTTGGCTGTGTTGCATACGTTCATATGCCAGATGAGCTACGGAAGAAGCTTGATCCAAAGGTAGAAAAATGTGTTTTTATTGGATACTCTTTAGAGCAGAAAGGATATCGTTGTTATAACCCTGTCATTTGTAAGTTCAGAGTGAGCAGGGATGTCATCTTTGATGAAATGAGCAGTTGGTATGCATCTAGTGGTGATGCATTGGATGATGATGATGATCATGACACTCATGTACAGGCTGAAAAGCAAGAATCACGGACTCTTAGTGGACCAGAGACATCATCTGGTAGTCCATGGTCTGGGAGACTAAGGAGTAGCTCTACATCTTTAGGTGCATCTAGTAGCATTACAAGTAAAGACAAAGGAAAGAATAAAGTGTCACATGGCATTGATGCATTTCTTGATGGAGACTCCAGTGGCTCAAAGAGCTTAGATGATGAGCTTGGTATTCCTTCTATCTGGACACCAGGTGTACAGAGAGCTCATAATAATGTAAAGGCTCCATTGAGCGATCCGGTGGTACGCAGATCTAGTAGGGTCAGATACCCTATTAAAAGATTTGGTTTTGAAGGTTATGCAGCTCACCATTATGCTTATATGGTGAAACTAGTTGAGGATGTTGAGCCCACTTGTTTTGAGGATGCTGTTGGTCATACTCATTGGGATGTAGCAATGGATGAGGAGATGGTTGCATTAGAGGCCAATAAGACTTGGGATCTAGTATCATTGCCAAAGGGCAAGAAAGCTATTGGATATAAGTGGATTTATAAGATTAAGCACAATGCAGATGGTTCTATTAGTAGGTACAAAGCTAGGCTAGTTGCAAAAGGCTATGCCTAGACATATGGCATAGATTATGAAGAAACCTTTAGTCCAGTTGCTAGGATGGCAACTGTCAGATGTGTGATTGCTTTGGCAATAGCCAAAGGTTGGAGGTTGCAGCAAATGGATGTGAAGAATGCCTTCTTGCATAGTGATTTGCAAGAAGAAGTGTATATGGATCAACCAGCAGGTTTTGAAGATTTAGAGCATCCCACGTATGTGTGCAGGTTGAAGAAGGCGCTCTATGGGTTCAAGCAAGCACCTAGAGCATGGTCTGACAAGATCAGAGAGTATCTTGTCAATATTGGCTTTTATGTTTCTGATGCTAATCACTCACTTTATGTGAGAAAGGGAGATGCACGTTTGGTCATCATAGTCATCTATGTGGATGACTTGATTATTACATGTGATAGTGATAGTGGGATTGTTGAAGTCAAGGAATTTTTGAAGAAGAAGTTTGAGATGAAGGATTTAGGTGAGCTAAGGTACTTCATTGGCATTGAGGTGATCATATGTGATGATGGTATATGGCTATCCCAAAGATAGTATGGCTTGGATATGTTGTCCAAGTATGGTATGACAGCATGCAAACCACTTTCAGTCCCATTGGAGCAGAATGTAAAGTTGAGTGCTGATGTTGGGGATGAGATAGAAGACCCCACTATGTTCAGAAGGATAGTGGGGAGTTTGGTCTACATGACCATTACAAGGCCAGACTTGAGCTATGCTATTGGTCTTGTGAGTTAGTTTATGCAAGTACCTAGAAAGCCACATTTGGATGCAGTCAGACGCATATTGAGATATGTGAAGTCCACATTACATTATGGACTTTTCTATGAGGCAGATATAGATGTACAGGTGTTTGGATACATAGATGCAAATTGGGTTGGTAGTATGTCTAATAGAATATCTACTAGCAGATACATGTTCGCTCTTGGTAGTGCAGCAGTTACTTGGAGCAGCAAAAAGCAACCTACAGTTACTTTGTCGAGTACAGAGGCTGAGTATAGAGGTGCTGTTATAGCAGCATGTGAGGTAGTATGGCTACAAAAGTTATTGCTGATTTAGATGTGCAGGTGAAAGGTTCAGTTGTCATTTATTGTGACAACATGAGCAATATACAGTTGGCTAGGAACCCTGTGTTCCATGCCAGGACAAAACATATTGAGGTACACTACCACTTTGTGAGAGAGAAGACACTAGTAGGTGAGATTAACTTGGTGTATGTCAGCGCACAAGATCAGATAGCTAACATCTTCACGAAGGCATTGGGTATAGAGAAGCTTCAAAAGTTTCGAAGCTTACTTGGAGTTGTAGAGATGCAGTTGAGCTTGAGGGGGAGTGTCGAGATGACAAGCTAAACACATGCGGACATTGATGATGAACCGCCTGGTTGGATGGTTCCACACATCTACACTTAGCACGTTGGTAGTCATTATGACTCTCACATGGCCACTGACTTATTACTTATTATATTCAGGTTGTTACACTTATTTACAACTGGCATAGTTATAGCGCCAGTCGACTAGTGTAGTCAGTTATGCATTGTTTGACTTACTAGGCCACTTTCCTTTATGTTGTATCTTATCTATACTTTGTGTACATTGTAAAGTGTGTGGAAGAAGAAGAAAAAAGTAGCAAGAAAACGTTTTGGCCTCCATCTCTCTTCTTGTCTCTTGAGTGAGCTTCTCCTTGTGCATTCTGTGTGTGTTTGGTGCACCATCTTGAGCAAGTCCCCCCACCACGCGATTCTTGACAAGTCCTTGGCTGCAGCTGTTTCAAGAATGTTTTTAAATAATTCGTCAAATTTCCTCTTGTTTCTAGTTGCTTTCTCCTCTTTCGAGCACCTGGTGCCCAAGCGTCTAGTGAGGGCTAGCACTGTCGGGTTGCCAACCCACCGGCATTCCCTTGAGCCTTTGTTTTCCTGGCTTGGGAATTTTTTGGCTTGCATCCGGGGCGATGTCGCTTAGGGCCTCTTTTCGATGTGTACCTCTTAAGGGTTTTCGGTATGTACCTCTTAAGGGTAGGCACATAGCGCTCTGGTGGAGGAGCTTGTGCCGTATGCTCCCTTCGATGGTGGATAGCTTCCTTGCAGGCCAGCTGCACTAGGTGCTCCATGACGGCTACTATGGGGGAACCTGCAAAATGTGAACCAAGGGTTAGGCCTTGAGGCATGATATAATTATTTGCTTGGAAGGGATTAAACAATGGATTATCAAGTGCACATGACGAGGGGTACGGTGAGGCATGCAATGTTTGTTATAGAGAGACGGCCCCCCCATGATGATGTTCATCCTACCTGGACTACGGGGCATATTCCAGCTAGTAGCAAATCTTAGCTCATGCCAAGTTGCACGGACTGGTTGTGATGGAATGGGGTAGGGCTCCCCAAAAGGATAGATCAAAAATGGGGGAAAGCCTGTAGAAAGGGATGGCACCCCATCTACACCCTCAAAGGTGTTAGTCAAGGCCTCGCATGGAGGTAGTGAGGGCTACATGCCTTCCACGTGGAGGTGGGAACGATCATAAAACTTATAGACGTGTGGTGAGAGGAGGACCTGAGGAGCTCAGTCTGTCAAACCCAAACTTTTCTCCCTACGCTTTGACTAACATTGCATGTGCATGTTGGGATTATCTATACACAGTCACAAAACTCATTGTTTATTTATGTACACATTTATGAATCCATGTCACTTTGTGAGGATAAAAACTAGTTGTAGAACTTAGGATTATACTGGAGTGTGGCACACGCATCCAGTACTCATGGTAGCTTACCCAATAACAATAGATATTTTGCAACATCGAGTAGCATGGTACCTTGTCTGAGCCTACTCACAACATGTAGCTCCTCCTCAATGAGGACCTAATCAATTAGAGAGTTCTCTTTGCTAGTTCTAGCTAAGTCCATACCCCAAACTGCAATTAGTACTCGGAAGGAAGTTGGTGCCACATAGGTTGGGTCTCTTTGAGACTGCCATTTGGCCAATCACTCCTCTGAGACTGTCATAATATGGGCTCCTAGTTTGGCCATTGTAACACGGTTTTCAAACCAACATTTTTCAAATTGACTTCGACTCTCTAATTGTCACTTTAGTTACTCTATCTCTAAGAGATTTGGTTGGCAAAGCACATCATTGAATGTCACAGTTAAGCGTAGTTCATCAGCTTCCTTGTCAAAGATGAGTTGCATGCGTTCATGCAGGAGCTTGTCATAGTGCTCGTCAAGATGTTCTTGCTCTTCCCAGGATAGGGAAAATGGCAAGTATTCCTCGAGCTACTTCTTGGGGAATGCACCCATGTCTGCAAGGACATAGACACGAGCGAATACTTTGATTTTAGCATCCAACTTAGTTAAGCATTTTGGGGCATTTCTATGTTCAATGAGGGCTTGTGCGGTTGCTATCTCATGCAAGGTTCTAGGAGTTTCCCTAGGCTTTAGCATAGCTGGGGTCTCAAGCCTAAACGAGCAAGGTTGGTCAACTCTAGGATTGCTTATGTCCTCGGGGTTTCCATGTTTCTTCTAAGGCTTTGTTGTTATTGCGTCATGGTTCTCCTTGGATGCGACTAGTATAGATTTGTCACCCTGTTGTGATAGTGTTGTATCCACTCTTGATTGGTCAATGCAAGTTCTGTTGTCCGTAGAGTGAGTGTTGCCAGCAATCGCTGATGGTGATGGTTGCTTTGACTTATCAGAACACACGGATGTTTCTGAGGTTTCACTGCTGTTACGGGAGATGGCAATGGGTTCCTTAGTGAGTGGACTCAATGCTTTATTCCCAAGTTCTTCCATACTCTTGGTCTCAATCTTCTTGGCATCCCATAGCCACTTGTAACTGCCATTGTGTTTGGTGTCTTTCTTAACAACTCAGGACCTTGAACTAGGTCAGTTGTTGATGTGCTTGGTTGGGCCTTATCACTCTCTTTCTTTGGTGTGCTCTCATGGAACTTAGTTGCGACTTGCTGAACAGCCTTGCTAGGTTGATTGGTTAGATGCGCCATCTCCTTTGCCACATCTTCGAGAGGCTTCTCCTCAAGCCTAGGCTTTAGGTGCTTTGGTAGTGACGAAGGTATCAAGGATGTTGGTTGCGACACCTCTTCCACCTGTGAATGGCTAAGGACACATTCGATAAGGGGCATCGTCATGGCCAAAGGCTGTGAAATGACTGATGTGATTCTTGATTGGAAGTAGTAACGGTTGGTTCAACAGACTGGCCACTATTGGTAGGCTGCAATGTCAAGTCCTTAAGCAAATCAGAAGTGGCCATGTCTTTTGTTGCTCTTTGCGCATTCATCTATGGAGATCGAGCATTAGTTGATCTAGTCACAATGGATTACACAAGCATATCCTTAGGCTGAGAGCTAAGGGTGGTGTCATGTCCCGCATTTGGGACATTTGGAAGCTCAGATGGAGATAGAGATTGGGATTGAGCAGCTGCACTTGACAACTACTATTGTGCTTCTTGTGTCCGTTTAGGGAAAGAGGGTGTAGGAGACTTGGGACTCCTAAGTGGCTTTGACACTGGCTGGATGATTTGCTCGTGGCCATTAGATGATTCTGCCATTTGCTTTGATGAGCAATTAACCTTACTATGAGCAATGTTGTGCCTATGGTGCTCGTTATCCTCTTGGAAAGTCAAAGGCTCCTTGGGCACTAGTGGCTTTCGTGCACAATTGATGGGTACATATGATATTCTCTTGTTAAGCACACTAGGTTGAGGATCTACCTTTCAAATAGTCCCATTTGGTTTCTTGATTTTCGTGAGGCTAGTTCTCTCTATCCGACATGTGCTTGTATCAACTCTTTCAACAAGCTCTTGATCTCGTTAGTAGGCTTGACTGTTATGTCGTAACATTCCTTGCCTTTCACTCAAGGTTTGATGATGTCACCCTTACTAAAGGTCGTGATTATCCTCACACCCGGTAGTCTCAAGTGTATCCTCTGTGCTACATAGTCGGCCTCAACTTCATCGCCCTTTTGAAAGGTCGTCCCCGAGGAGGGTTTCCTTCCCACAATTAGCACTGTTTAGAGGAACATGGAATAGGATAGGCAAGCTTTCTATTTCAATGGTTACAAGGATTTTGCACTTCTCCATAAGTGCTTGGGAGTGTCCCTCGTAAGGACTAAGAGTTGCATTGGTCGATGTGAGCTTTGGTTGGCCTAGTAGAGTCCATGCTTCATAGGTCAAGATATTAAAATCAACTCCTTTGTGGATGAGAGCATTGACATAGTGCTCCCTTTTTGCGGTGAGTTTGACCCTAAGATAAGCAGGTGGTACTATGTCTTTATCTTCTGGTTCTTGACTTTAAATTCAAGCCTTCTAATACATGCCCTTGAGTCCCCAATTACACGACCAGATGTGGATTCTCCCCACTGATTTCTTGGGTCGTCTGTGCAATGTCATTCAAGGTGTATCTATCTTCAAGATTGTCATGTCTAGTCATCCTCACAGTTGTAGCTTGAGGTTGTTGCATTCTGCTTTGACTAGATGCAGTCCGGACACAATCTAGACATGTTTTTGTGGTATGGCCTTTTTGCCCTTGTAGGCTAGATTATCCCATTGATGTTCTAGGGTCTCTATTTGTCTTTTTTTGGGTATGGGCTTTTGGTTGCTCTTTTGCAAGTGAGAATCCATGCTTGTGTAGACCCATTACTACAATAGGATCTAATTTGAAGGACCTATCATGGCGGGCATTTTCTCTCCAACCTACTTGCAAAGCCCCCTCTGCAAGGGTCCGAGGGGGGAGGGACAGTCCCCCCCCGACCCGTAAGGCCATTATGATAAATGCCATGCACAATTTGAAGGACCGTTTGTAGCCAAGTTTCGAACTGATTGCTCTAGATTTCAGTCTAGTAATAGATCTATGATGTGCCTTTGGCTCTATGTGGTCTCTGGTCGGTTTCAGAATATACAAGTTAGAATTTTGGAAAAATCCAAATTCGGCCCAGCAGGTCCAAATTGCAGGGGCCAAATGTCCGATTTAGCCCATCCAAGGTGTCAAGATTGTGGGAGAGAAGGAAGGAGTCTCGCTTGAAGCTTGCTTGCTTGCACAATGGGGGAAGACACACAAGGGTGGAGGCTGAAAACAGTTTTCCTCTTCTTAGTTGTGTAAGCCAAAAGAACTCAAGTACAAAGAAATAGAAGAACCCTCTATATGGGTCTCAAACCAAACTCAACTAACTAAGGTGGCATACTAACTGAGCCACGAACTAGAGTAGATAAGGATAGGTATCATGTAGCTATTATTCAGGGGCGGTGTACCAACCGCATCTGTAACTGACAAGTCGGTGACATAAATACACAACGGTCACCCTGGCGTATCACGAGTGGAGCTCGATATCTCAACACTCCCCCTCGAGCTCAATCCCAATTCCTGCACACCAAGCAGGTCTCTGAACTTGCGCAGCTTCTCTGCGCCCAATGCCTTCGTGAATATGTCAGCTACCTGATCCTCTGTGCTGACATAAACTAGATCAATAAGACCTAGTAAAACCCTCTCTCGCACATAGTGATAATGCACCTCAATGTGCTTTGTTCTAGCATGATAGACTGGGTTATTTGCCAAGTGTATACTACTCATGTTGTCACAATAAATGACAACTGGCCCATCTGTAGACTGATGCATATCATAAAGTAGCTTATGCAACCAAGCTACCTCACATGCAGCCATTGCTGCACCCCTGTACTCAGCCTCTGTGCTCGACAAGGCAACTGTAGGCTGTTTCTTGCTGCTCCAAGTGACTGCAGCACTCCCAAAAGAGAACACATATCCACTGGTAGATCGTCTATCAGAAATACTACTAGCCCAATCAGCATCAGTGTATCCATGCAACTGTATCTGAACCCCAGTCTCATAAAATAGTCCATACTGCAATGTGGACTTCACATACCTGAGTATGCGTCTAGCTGCATCCAAATGTGGTTTCCTTGGAGCCTGCATAAACTGACTTACCAATCCAACAGCATAGCTCAAATCTGGCCTGGTAATAGTCATATAAATCAAACTTCCTACTATGCGTCTGTACATAGTAGGGTCTTCTAGAAGCTCACCTGCATCTGTGCTCAGCTTCACATTTTGCTCCAAAGGAACTGAAATAGGCTTACAGCCTGTCATCCCATATTTGGATAGCATGTCCAATCCATACTGCCTCTGCAAGAGTTGTATCCCACTTGGTGATCTAATCACCTCAATGCCCAAGAAATAACGCAGCTCTTCCAAATCCTTCATCTCAAACTTCTGCTTCAATAGCATTTTCACATGAAGGATATCTTCATCACTGTCACCTGTCATAATCAAATCATCAACATAAATGACAAGTAGTATAATACCTTTCTCTGTTTTTCTCACATAAAGTGAGAAATCTGCCTTGGAAATCTGAAAGCCAATAGTGACAAGATACTGTCCTATCTTGTCAGACCATGCTCTAGGTACTTGCTTCAAGCCATACAAGGCTTTCTTCAACCTGCAAACAAACTCAGGATGAACAGCATGCACATAACCTGGTGGCTGCTCCATATAGACCTCTTCTTGCAAATCACCATGCAAGAATGCATTCTTTACATCCATCTGATGTAAAGACCATCCCTTTGATGCAGCCATAGCAATGACTGCTCTTACGGTTGACATCCTTGCAACCGGACTGAATGTTTCTTCATAGTCAATGCCATATGTTTGTGCATACCCCTTGACCACTAATCTTGCCTTGTATCTGTTCACAGAACCATCTGCATTGTGCTTCACCTTATAAACCCACTTACAGCCAATTGCATTCTTACCTTTAGGCAAAGGTACCAATTCCCATGTAGCATTTGCTTCCAAGGCATCCATTTCTTCATCCATGGCTTTCTCCCATTTTTCTTTTCCCATGGCTTGCTCAAAAGAAGTGGGTTCTGGTTCTTGTATCACCTTGACCATATATGCATAATGAATGGCTGTAAATCCATCATATTTCAGCCTATCCACAGGATACCTAACTCTGGTAGACCTGCGCAAAGTGGGTTCACTCCCAGGTGCTCTCAAAACATCCCTGGTCTTCCTTACTCCAGGTGTAACAATAGAAGGAATACCCAACTCATCATCAATGCTCTGCTCTGAGCCACTGGATTCACCATCCACATAAGAGTGACCTGCATTCACATCAAACATGGGCTGATCTACCTTCTCTTTTCCTTTTCGTGATACCTGCATACCACTATTTGCGCTGCCTTCAGAAGATTCTCCTGATCTCAATCTGCCTGTCCATGGCGAAGAATGTGAACCACTGCTAGAGGACGCTCCAGGTCCACTAATATTTTGTGACTGCTGCTGTGAATTCTGTGCAGCATTACCATTTTGTGCATCTACATCATCAATCACATTTACTGGTTTATACCAGCTACTCATCTCATCAAAAACAGCATCTCTGCTCACTGTAAACTTACGAGTAGAAGGGTTATAGCATCTATACTCTTTTTGCTGCAGAGAGTAACCAATAAAGATGCACTTCTCAGCTTTTGGATCCAACTTGGATCTCAACTCATCTGGCACATGTACATAGGCAATGCAACAAAAAATTTTCAAATGAGAAATATCTGGTTTCCTACCAGTATACCTCTCCTCTGGAGTCATTCCATGTATTGCTGCAGTGGGAGTCCTATTCATTATGTAGACTGCTGTAGCAACTGCTTCCGCCCAATAAAAATCTGGCAGGTCTTTTTCATTAAGCATGGCACGAGATACCTCTCCAATATGCCTGTTTTTTCTTTCTGCAATTCCATTTTGTTGTGGGGTATGACTGCATGAATATTGCTGCTTTATGCCATGCTCCTGCAGGAACCTTGCAAACTCATTTGAGAGGTACTCTCCCCCTCCATCTGACCTTAGGCATTTTACTTGCAGGCCTGTTTCTTTTTCAACCATAGCTTTAAGAGTTTTGAAATGCCCAAAAACTTCACTTTTCTTTTTCATAAAATACACCCAAACTTTTCTGCTGTAGTCATCAATAAAACTAACAAAATAATGATAGCCTCCAAGAGATGCAGCTTTAGTTGTCCACACATCAGAGTGGATTAATTCCAATGGCTTCTCACTCTCTTGAACATGTCTAGGAAATGGTTTCCTTGCCTGTTTTCCAAACTGACAGGCTTCACATACCTTATGCATTTCTGCAACCTTGAATTTCGGCAAACCTGCAACAATATTTTGGGCCTGCATTGATTTAAGTCGCTGTACATTAACATGACCAATGCGTTTATGCCAGATATCAATATCTGCAACTACACCGGTCCCATGTGCAAACATTGCTGCACTCAATTCAGACATGTCTGCATCCAATGTAAACATTCTGCCCTTCTTCTTTCCTTTTGCTATCAAGCGACCTTTATTTTTCATATCCTCAACAAAGCATCCATGAGGATTAAATCTGACCTGCAAGCCCTGTTCAACCATTTGACCAACAGAAACCAGATTCTTGGTGATATTCGGGACATGAAATACATCGGACATGTATTTCTTTTTCCCATCCTGCATAGACAAGGGAATTTTTCCAATCTGCACAATAGGATGTGCAGTATCATCACCAGTCTCCACAAATCCTGGTTTTTCCATTTTCCTTGCATCCTCCATCCATTCTGCATGACCTGTCATGTGGTTTGATGCACCTGAGTCAACATACCATACATCATTGCTTTCTTCTGCACTTGTCACAGAATTATTCATGTGCTGCACCATGAACAAATGCTCATTTCTGTCATCACCCTGTCTGCTAGAAGATGCATAATTCCCTTGTTGCAGTTTTCCATTCATGATGTCATTCTGCTTTTTATAGCAGCCTTTAGCCATATGACCCATTTTACCACAGTAGTAGCATTCAACATTACTGTTTGCATTTTGACCTCTTTGCCATCCACCACGACCTCTTTGGCTCCCCCTGCCTCTAGAGTTACTACGTCCTCCTCCATAGGACTGGTTTTCTTGAGTTTGCTGCATATTCTGATTTCTGCCACGGCCTCCAAATCGGCCTCCTCTACCTCTGCCTCTACCTCTTCCAGCATTTGAGTAGAAGACAGCTTCTTTTGAAGTTCCTCCTGAAGAAGATGCACCACCATTTCTTTGCTCCTCAGAAATTAGAAGAGCAATCAGCTCCTCAAAATCAGGAAATCTTTCACGAACTAAAATGGATGTCCGAAACTCTGCATAATCCTTTCCTAGACCATTCAAGGTCACAGAAACTAAATCATCATCTTCCACTGGTGACCCAATGGAAGCAAGTGCATCTGCAATCTTCTTCACCTTCATGTGGTAGTCGTTGATGCTTATATTTTCTCTTTGCACATTGTGCAACTCTTGCTTGAGCTGCATTTTCCTGGCTTGCGTATTTGTGCTATACATTTTTGACAAAGTGTCCCATGCCTCCTTTGGCGTACTTGCATCCTGAATATGCACAATCATAGAGTCTGAAATGCTGATAGATAGCCAATACATAACTTTCCTGGCTCTCTCATGCCATGCTTTAAATGCCTGCATTTGCTGTTGATTGGGAACATCAGGAAGAACTGGTTCTTCTTCATTTCCTGCAACAAATTCCCAATATCCTTTTCCCATAAGGAAATTCGTCATTCTAAACTTCCATGCTTGGAAGTTGTTCTTGTCAAGCTTTTCAGTGACAATCTGTGAAAGAGAATCAGACGCCATTACAGAACACTGCAAAAAATTCTGTCACTGCAAAAACTCAGCTTCACCCTCACAAGGGCAAATCTGCAAAACTGGCGAAAGTGGTATTTGACCACACAGTCACTTCCTAGTGACGATTTTGCATAAACAGGAACCAAGGATGATTCTAAAACTCCCAATGTCTCTGCGCACAAGCATACGATGCAATTTCTACAGTAACTTTTCACCGACCTGTAGAACAGTGGCTAAACAGCATAAAACTCAGCCTTTTCCTGAGTGCGTGCAGAAAACTTCCGCCTCCAAAACAGGCCCCGAAATGGCCTCAAACCATCACCGCGAAGGGCGTCTCAACCTGAGACAATGCACTCCTGCAATTTTCGGCTGTGCTACCTGCAGAAATCTGCTCCCAAAACAAAAAATGAAAGCAACACTGCTCCTCTTACCAGAACACCGCGAGCTTGGCTTGCTTTCTTGAGCTCCTTACCACGAACAAGGCTCTGATACCATGTCAAGATTGTGGGAGAGAAGGAAGGAGTCTCGCTTGAAGCTTGCTTGCTTGCACAATGGGGGAAGACACACAAGGGTGGAGGCTGAAAACAGTTTTCCTCTTCTTAGTTGTGTAAGCCAAAAGAACTCAAGTACAAAGAAATAGAAGAACCCTCTATATGGGTCTCAAACCAAACTCAACTAACTAAGGTGGCATACTAACTGAGCCACGAACTAGAGTAGATAAGGATAGCTATCATGTAGCTATTATTCAGGGGCGGTGTACCAACCGCATCTGCAACTGACAAGTCGGTGACATAAATACACAACGGTCACCCTGGCGTATCACGAGTGGAGCTCGATATCTCAACACAAGGGCCAAGGGGGCCAAGTCAGGTGGGCTGAATGCAAGTGGTCCTCCAAAGGGTGAATTCAGCCAGTCCGAGGGCCGAGTGGGCCGAGTGGGCCGAGTGGTTTGAGGGCCGAGTAGTCCAAGGGTCAAGGGCTGAGTGCCAAGTTGGGCTGAATATTAAGTTCATCCGAGTGGTCGATTCAAACGAGCTGAGAGGTGGGTGTTCAAGTCAAGTGGGACAAGGACCAAATACAGGACAGGGGCTAAGGGCCGATTCTGGGACTCGGCTCAGAATCGTCGTCACTCAGACAGGCCGAGCACGACATGTTTTTCATTGGACTCCACAAATTTCGTCGTCCTGAGTGATCGAGGCCTTCTCACTCACTGGTCGAGCACCTCCAGATCCAAGCTACTCATGCAGGGGAAGGTGTGGAATTATCTATGGTGGGCAAAGAACTCCTCGATGGCAAGATTGAAGTAGGTCCATGCAATGAAGCTTTCTCTCCCTCTCTCCAACTCTCCTGAAACCTTGCAATGCAAAATGTGGTCTTCCTTGCCACTCCTGGCCCATTATCACCTTGCCCAAGCCTGTACTCACCTTAGTCTTGCTTCTCTCACCAATATTTAACCCAAAATTTCATTTTTTCCCTTCTTTTCCCTATTTCAGCCTGTTATACAGCAATAGAAAGCCCTATTGCATGCTCCAATGTTTTGCGCCTATCCTTCCTAAATGCAAGAAAAATCATAAGGGAAATACCTACACTACTCCAACATGCTTTTCCAAGTTCAAAAACCAAAAACCTACTTGCTAAGGAGATCAAATACCTCTTCAAACTCCCTTGCTTCCTACCTATCTATCTCAAGCACGGGTTCGAGAAAAACCCTACTTCAATGCTCGATTCGAAGTGCACAAGTGCTCAAGGGTTGAATCTGTTGGTCCCAGCAAAACGGAACCAAAATGTAGTGGCTTTCAAGCTCCAAGACCCACAAACCGCTTATTGTTTCAAGAATTCCAAGCCGAGCACTAATGGCTACCTCTCACATAGCCAATGCGCTATCTATCTATGGGTGTAGTGAGCTTACCTCCATGCTCGATCGAGTTTCTGCCTCTCCCAAGCACTTCGGTAGCTCCACGATCCAAGTGCAAGCTTCAAGCAATCTCAATCCTCAAGCTCCACCCTCTAAGCTCCATTGCCGCGAGCAGGACAAGAGAAGAGAAGAGAAGAGAAGAAGGGAGGGGAAGAAGGAGAGCTTCTTCGCCACGGTCCCTCACCCTCACACACTCACTCCCTCACACTGGTGCATAGATCGAATGCCGTAAGTGCGCGTAGTGAGCGTCAGAAGGTCCCCAAGAAAAAAAGAACTCTACTTTTTGCACACAAATCAATGTAGAAGACTTGCACAACATGAACAAGAGACAAATTGGGTGCAATCTCCCCCCATGCCTTGTGTGAGTGCTCTACAAAGCATGTATTTTTATGTATTAATCATCTTCAAGCTCAAATAATAGCCCAAATTACAAAACAGCATGCTTTTGGCTTTTGAGTTTGCTTTAGTGCCAAATAGAAATAAAGCTAATGGGCGGGCGCCCAAGGAGTCAGGCGTACCCAAATATAATGTCCAAATACAAATATCTAAATCGTGCGCCCATGCGCATACAAAAATAATAAATAAATATCAAACGCCTTGATAAATAGACGCGACAAAATATAGGTGCCATACCTAAGGTATGTGCCCATCAAAATATAGATAATAACTCGAATACACGCTATCCTCCAATGCTTTCCACCGCCATTGCTGCTATCTCTACACATCAACTGAAGCATTCACAATCATTAGTAAAATAATACAATTAAATCGATAAAAGTGAATACCTAGCAGTCTTCAGCTAAATAAATCAATTGGTTAGAAATCAATCCTAACCTTAATTTATCACGAGTGCACACTCTAAACTCATAAACGTTTATTAATTTAATATGTATTTTGCGGAATCACCCGCTATGGAATCACCCATGTACACACTAAATTAACGAAACGCCCAAAAAGGATAGGTTTCCCCATCAACTTTTTGCACAAAGAATCCACTTTGTGTATGAGCCCCAGTAATAAAAGTTTACGGAATCCACCGTAAAACCTCACGGAATCCATCGTGGCACGGAATCCACCGTGGCACGGAATCCACTGTGTAATATGCCTCCTGGCATCATACCCCCAGGGTGGGATAGCAATTATCTTCAATTGCTATTAGCTCAATGTGGAGCTAACAGAGTGGGGAAAGCATTTAAGTCTTTAGTGTGCATCCATTGGGCCTCTTCAACAGGATGGTTTTTAAACTTGACCAAATATCTAGAATATCTACGGCCAGTTCTAGTGGTCATAAAGTCAGTATCTATAATAGCTTCAAGCTCAAGGATTTCAGTCTCTTCTTCTAACAAAGGTGGGTTTTCATAGACAGGGTGTACAGGGATTGGCATCTAAAGGGTCGTAATAAACTAATATATAAGGTGTTGTGGATTTTCCAATGTGGTGGTAGTTCTAGTTTAAATGCATAGTCATTGATTTTGTATATGATTTTGAATGGTCCATAAAATCTAGGTGCTAATTTCACAACTGGGTGTTTATGTACACTTTGTAATCTATATTTTTCTATACATAACCAAATATAATCATCAACTTTAAAATTCATGGCCTGACTTTTCTTATTTGCTTGTTTTGTATATGATTGCTGGCCTTTGGCAATCATATCTTTAACTTCATCAAAAATAGTAGCGTGCATGTTAGCAATATCATCAGCAGTCTGAATTTTATTTGATAAAGATGCAACAGGTGTAGACAATCTGTAACCATAACTAACTTCAAATGGTGCTTTCTTTGTAGCTGTGTGTGGTGTATTGTTATATGCAAACTAAAGTAAATGTAGATGTGTATCCCATGTGTGTGGTTTAGAAATAGTGTAAGCACGTAAAATATCTAAAATAGTACTGTTAGTAGCTTCTGTTTGACCGTTTGTTCAGGATGAAATGCAGATGAAAAATATATCTTTGTTCCTAAGTTAGCAAACAAAGTAATCCAAAAATTATTACATAGTCTAGAATCACAATAAAAAATAATAACTTTTGGTAAACCATGATTAGTAAACAGAGTTTTCAAAAACAATTGAGCTGCTTGAGATGCAGTTAGAGTTTTCTTGCTTGGAATGAAATATGCTTGTTTGCTAAACCTGTCTACAACAGTCCAAATCATATCATGGTTAGCTTTAGTGTTAGGTAAACCAGTAATAAAGTCCATAGAAATATGTTCCCATGGTCGTGATGGAATAGATAATGGCATCAGTAAACCATACTGTTTACCATGATGTCTCTTAACTCGTTGACAAACTAAACATTCAGAAACAAAGCTAGATACATCAGTGTCCATATGTGGCCAATAAAAATCTTCAGTCAATGTACGCAAAGTAGATATAATACCTCTGTGACCTTGATATGGGGGACAATGAATCTCATTCAAAACAAAAGATCTAAATGGAACTGTAATACATAATCTCTTTTAATAAAATATAAATCCATTATTGTAAGACAGTGAATCAATAGGAATCCAGTTATTTGCAACTAATTTATTCCAATCAGCATGAAAAGTAATATCCTGATGATAAGTATCTTTCATAGGGATAAGAGAATCAAATGATATCACAGAAATATTATGAATTGTAGGTCTTCTACTTAAAGTGTCGGCTACTACATTCTCTTTTCCTGGTTGATATTGTATAAGGGGATGAAAACTCTGAATGAAAGCTGCCCATTTAATATGTCTATCAGATATTTGGGGTTGACTAAGGAGATGTCTAATGCTTTGTTGGGGTCAGTTTTAATCATATACTCAGAACCCATTAAGTAATGTTTCCATTGACGTAAGGCTTGTACTACAGCTAGCAATTCTTTATCATATGTAGAATATTTAAGTTCGGATGGTTTCAGTTTACAACTAGAGTAGGCTATGGGATGATTATCTTACATAAGTACGGCTCCTATTCCTAGCATCATAAACTACTAAAAAGAATGGTCTATTGAAATCAGGTAGTTGTAATACAAGAGCATGGGTTAATGCATATTTCAATAAATCAAAAGATTTTTGTTGATTAGAAGTCCAGTTATACACAATACCTTTCTTTAAAAGTTTAGTCAAAGGTAATGCAAGTAATGAAAAATTTCGCACAAACTTTCTATAGAAACTAGCAAGACCTAGAAAAGAACGTAACTCATGCACATTTTTGGGTATGGGCCAATTTAAAATTGCTTCTATCTTTTTAGGGTCAACCTTTATACCTTCTAATGACACAATATGACCTAGATATTCAATTTCTGTTTGAAAGAATTCACTCTTTTTTGGATTAGCGTACAATTGATTATCTTTTAACAACTTGAAAGCTAAAGATAGATGTTCATAATACTCATTCTCATTTTTACTGAATACCAATATATCATCAAAGATTACTATAACGCAATGCTGATATTTCAAAAATATGCGATTCATCATTCGACTAAATGTAGCAGGTGCATTAGTCAATCCAAAAGGCATCACTAGAAATTCATAATGTCCAAATTGTGTTCTAAATGCAGTTTTAAATATGTCAGATTTATCCAATCTCACTTGATGATAACCAGATTTAAGATCTATCTTATTGAATATGGCAAAACTTTGTAGTTTATCCATAAGATCATCTACCCTAGGAATTGGATATCTATTCTTAACAGTAATCTTATTCAGGGCACGATAATCAATGCACATACGATAAGTGTTATTCTTCTTCTTTACTAATAAAACAAGTGTGCCAAATGGAGAACTACTAGGTCTAATTAATCCTCTGTTTAACAATTCCTCTACTTGATTTTGAATTTCTTTCTGTTCAATTTGGTTATGCCTATACGGTGCTTTACATGGTGGTTGTGTACTAGGAATTAAATCTATTTTGTGATCTTCAGGACATGAAGGTGGTAGTCCAGGTGGTAGATCATCAGCAAAACAATCTTTAAATTGAGCAAGAAATTGTGTATGCCTAGGATGCATATGTTTTTCTTTAGCTTGAAGTTCATTCACCCAAATTAAATAAGATTTGCTACTTTTACATAATGCACGTTTAGCTTGAGTATGAGTAAGCAGTGGAAAATTATTAGGTGCGTGCATACCATGCAATGTAATTTGCTTTCCTTGAAAATAAATTTTAATTGAATGCGTGGAATAATCTATGTCAGGATTATACTGATGACACCAAGGCATACCTAGGATAATATCACTATGCTGTAAAGGTACAACTAGGAAATTTCTTCATTCAGTGTATTCACCAATTTTAATTTCTAAGTTATGCACCTCTTGTGTTCTATTATATCTTGTGCCTAGGAATGCTACTTTAATGCAATAATGTATAGAAACAGTTTGCAAATTCAATTCTTTCACTAATTTTGCAGAAATAAAATCATGTGTACTACCATCATCATGAAAAATAATCTTTTCTTTACCATGCACAAAACATTTCATTGTCAACAAAGAATGTGGAGTTGGCATACCTGGCAAAGTATCTGAAGGAGTACCAATGTCGTCATCATCTTCTATAAAGTCAAGCATTTCCTCACGTTCTTCATCTTCCATTGCTCCAAGATAATTGATATGGATAGGTCGCTTCTTTGATTGGCAATTAGCTGCTAGATGTCCAGGTTGATGGCATTTGTAACAAACTATAGGTTTAGCTTTAGATACATTGTTGGCAATGGCAGGAAGTCTAGGAATATTGGGATTTGGATGTGAGGATGGCTTAGGGTTTGGATTGGTATTTGATGGCAAAGTAGGTGGTCATGTCCAATACTTACGAAAGGGAGATGGAAGAAAACGACTTTGATTGAATCTTCTAAAATTTGAATTGAATTGCTTGGAACCATAGTTACCATTTGCTTGAAATTGTTGTGGATGCTTGTCTCTTTCTCGAATCTTGTCTTCAGTGTCATGAGCCAAGGAAATTGCATCTTCAAGGGTTGTTGGCTTGAACATATTGACTTCAGCATAGTAATGTCCAAGTAAGCTAGACATAAACTTGCATTTGTGGGTCGCTTCAGGTACATCTTCAAGCATGCGGAGTTGTAGTAGGGCATTCCAAAAACGTTCAGTGTATTGGGAAATAGGCTCACATTCTCTTTGCTGTAGAAGATCCCATTGCTTTATGGATTTTTCATGGAATTGAGGAGGAAGGAAATTCTGCAGAAACTTCTTTTGGAAACTCTCCCAAGTAGTGGGACAATTAATGCTCTTGCGAACCACTGTCCACCATAGAGATGCTCGATCGACTAAATGATTAGTGACACATTTAATTTTGTCTTTCTCAACGTATGTCTCTTCATGAAAGTAATCATCAAACTAACTGATAAATGCAAGTGCAGTCTTTCCATCTCGAGATCCATTGAAAGTACGAAATTTGAAGTTTCTTTTACTTATCTTTGTTTCTTTGCGGGGATGGATTGAGCTTTGAGTGTCGCATCGATGGTACGTTGTATAAGATCTTCGGGTTGCGGTCCATCTTTGTCGGTGGTAGATCATTGCAGATTAGGCAATTGAACTTACAAAGCTTGTCGGGCTCTTCGTTCTTCATCAAGCTGCATCATAATCAAATCCAATTTTTGTTCCATCCTTGGTTCGGGAAGATCACCTTCAGCCATTAAATCATCCATGTTTTGTTCCGTCATCCTGTAAAAATCCAAAAGACCTCACACTCTCGAAATCTGATTAGCGGGATGAGCATAGCTCAAAGTCGGGTATACAAGGCTTATAGATTTTTGTTTAGCTTTTATAGTCTTTGTCTTTTGTGGTTGTGGGATTCATAGTCTTCGTAGAAACTGCGTATGAACTTCTGCGTTTGCTAAAATTGATTCAGCAAGTCTGCGTGTGTGAACAGAGTCTTCCAGGGAGCAATTCCGTAATTCTATGCTTTTGCATAGGAACAGCCTTTATGGGAGTAATTGAGATAAGTCTGTTTTGAATTCTGGGAACTTGCAGGACTTGCAGAACTTGGTAGACTAGGAAGTTTGAAAGCTTATGTAACTAAGCTTAAGCTTAAACTAACTGTTGTGAATTCGATTTTGGGGGGGCCGTTTTTTCCGCCGAATCTGACGCTGAGGTGCCGCGTTCACAATTTGAAAGATTTGGGGGCCCTTTAAGCTTTGTAATAAGCTTTTTAAGCTTTAAGATAAAATTTCTAAACTTTTTGGAGATATAGAGCTTACTGTTGACTGTAAAATAAAAGCGTCTTGAAGAAGGAGATGTATGAGTGGTCCTCTGCCTCCTCAGGCCAGTCCTTCGCGATCAGAGGCTGCAGACAGAGGTTCTTGACCGCTAGGAATCCACCCGTATCGACCGTTCGTGATGAAACTAACTGTAGAGCTCGATCATTCCAGGAGCTCCACCTTCGCGCAAGATGGGTAGCGATTGGAAACTCTCGATCTCAGTTTCGCTTTGATACCACTGGGGCATAGGTCGGATGCCGTAAGCACGCGTAGTGAGCGTCAGAAGGTCCCAAGAACAAAAGAACTCTACTTTTTGCACATAAATCAATGTAGAAGACTTGCACGACATGAACAAGAGACAAATTGGGTGCAATCTCCCCCCATGCCTTGTGTGAGTACTCCACAAAGCATGTATTTTTATGTATTAATCATCTTCAAGCTCAAATAATAGCCCAAATTACAAAATAGCATGCTTTTGGCTTTTGAGTTTGCTTTAGTGCCAAATAGAAATAAAGCTAATGGGCGGGCACCCAAGGAGTCAGGCGTACCCAAATACAATGTCCAAATACAAATATCTAAATCGTGCGCCCATGCATATACAAAAATAATAAATAAATATCAAACGCCTTGATAAATAGGCGCAACAAAATATAGGCGCCATGCCTAAGATATGCGCCCATCAAAATATAGATGATAACTCGAATACATGCTATCCTCCAATGCTTTCCATTGCCACTACTGTTATCTCTACACATCAATTGAAGCATTCACTATCGTTAGTAAAAAATACAATTAAACCGATAAAAGTGAATACCTAGCAGTCTTCAACTAAATAAATCAATTGGTTAAAAATCAATCCTAATCTTAATTTATCACGAGTGCACACTCTAAACTCATAAATGTTTATTAATTTAATATGTATTTTGTGAAATCACCCGCTATGGAATCACCCATGTACACACTAAATTAACGAAACGCCCGAAAAGGATAGGCATCCCCATCAACTTCTCGCACAAAGAATCCACTTTGTGTATGAGCCCCGCTAATAAAAGTTTACGGAATCCAGCGTAAAACCTCACGGAATCTACTATGGTATGGAATCCACTGTGTAATATGCCTCCTGACATCACACACTCTCACACTCCCTCTCTCAAGCATATGCTCAAGCAAGCAAGAGCAAGAAGAAGGAGAAGAAGAAGAGAGCTACTTTTGGCCACACACAAGAATGATCTTCTCATTCACTTTTCAACTTTATATACAAAACCCTAAATCCCTTTTGGGCGGTCATTCCTTTATCCCCTTTTTTACATGGCCGGCCATGGCCTTAGGCCATTTTTCCTATTCTCCTCCTATCTTCCAAGCTTCCTTTCCAGTGCCTATCTACATTTACAAATTGCACGTTTGAGGGCCCCGTACTCTTAAAATAAATCATGCTGCGCCTTGCACTTTTTTACAATAGTATAGACTCGTGCTTTTTCTCATGTGCCTTTTTCCTTGATTTAGGACTTTTCTACACTTCTTGTGTTTCCAGATTCTTCTTGGTGCACCTTCCTCTTCTGTTTCACTTTTGCCTTGGCCTTGTCTTCTACTTTAGATTTTCCAGCTTTTCCACCTTATTCGTTTGAGGATTAACACGGAAAGCAAGTGCTATGTATCCAATTCTTCATATTCCAATACCATGATTGATATGCACATGCAAAAGTGGATGATCCTAATGTGCTTAAACATAATTTTAAATCAGAAACATGTCATGCACAACCAGGCTTTCCACTGCTCATTTACTAACACGTTGTAGCGATGTAAGGATAGCACCGAGACAAAACTCATGCTACTATCCTCTTAATTAAAATACTACGAACCCTATATCATGATTTTCATCAGCAAAATTAGCACTAAATAACACCCAAATCACATCATTCAAACACCCCACCCCCTACTTTTAGGTAGTGCTTCCGTTGCATAGGTGTAGGGGTTCATTTTGTCATGCTTTGATGTATGAAAAGTGATAAATCACGAACTTTGACAAAGAGATAGGAAAATTTGAGGCTAAACCTCATGCTCCACCACTACCATACATTCACAAACACTCATTATATTTTTTTCTTATTTTTATGAAATGTATTTCTATTTTTCTCCTATTTTTCCTTATTTTTTAGCATTTATTTGATAATAATCACTATTATTATTTTTTTTCCTTATACCAATCATTTCAGTATACTAAACTTCAATTTTATTTTTCATTTTTTTCCATAGAAACACATTTCACCCACCCGAAACGACAAAACCATCATTTTACCCTTAAAATTCGTATTTCAAGTTTTGCGGGATTTAAATAGTGCATGTAAATCATTATGAAATCAGAATTTTCTGATAGACAGCAATTAAACATGATGCAACTAGCACTCAAACAATTTTCATCGCATAAGAACATCATTTCCATCATAAAATATTAAAAAAACTTCATTTCCTTCATAAAAAATAGTCATACCATGTTTCTATGAAACTCGAGACGCATTGAATGACTACGTGACCAGTGGATGGAGCCTCCATTGATCTCAATTCCATGTTGCATATCAAGCTTCAGCATTTCCATTAATCTCCATCATCATTTTCTTCGATCTCCTTTCGGATTCTTCCTTCAAGGTAATGCGCATGAATATCTCATAGAGGGGAGAGAAAGGGAGGAGAGAGAAATACTAGAACTGGCTTTATCAATCTAAGCAGCCATTGGACAGGCGGAGTATGGTGATGGGGAGTGGAGTATGGTGATGGGGAGTGAAACCAAAGTGTAGATCATGAATGTAGTCAGTTTGGGGGGTTCTATTGAACCTCCATAGCCCCCCTCTCCCTAAAAAATCAGTGCCCTGCTGCACACGTCATCTTTCTCCTCCATGCCTTCATGAAACCCCCCCCCCCCCCTGTGAAATGTTTGGGGGGGGCCCAAGGGTCCCCCAAAGGGTGGCACCCCTTCAACTCTCAAGTGGCTAGCCATCTTCTGGCACTCCTGTTACGTCTGGCCTCCGAATCGACTTCTGAAAAATTCTAGGGGTCCATCTCAAGGTCTCGCACTACGTAGCTCTTTCCAGGGTCCATCCCAGTAGATGAAAAAATTATGAAAAATTCGTAACTGCCAAAGCACTTTAGGAACCTGACGGCTGCTTGTTGCTTAAAATCGACTTAATTGCCTATGCCATCTTTGACTAAATCTATTTTTCCCTTGAAATTCGGATTTTTTTACAAATTTTTAGCGTGTTTCCCGGGCAAAATCCACCGCTCATTGGCAATCACAGGATAGGGCGACTCAGCTTGTCAAATCCCACAAATAGATCTCCACATAAACACAACCACAAAGAGCATCAAGCTACTTACAAAAAATACGCAACAAAACACATCACAACTCTCACCCTACCCCCTTGTCAAATCCAAGGCATGAAATCCACGAGGAGTAGGCCAAGCATAATCTGACAAAGAGTCTAAATCTAGTCACTAGCCAACTATTCCAACACATTCAAATGAGAAAGAACTATTAAAGAGGTCATCCTAATAAGTGGTGGTCCGATCTACCTACCTAACTAAGGATAACTCAACGAGGAGTTCCTCCTAGGTGAGGACTCCTATAGCCTAATCAAGAAATATTCTCTTTCAACACATTTTGTCTTGTTAGGCCTTTATTTTCCATACTCAGGCATGTAAAAAGGAGGGAATTGAGCATAGTGACCCAAGGAGAACAGGCATCGGCCTTAGGTCCTGTCTCGGTACCCAAGAACCTACCAAGCCCTCGCAAGGCAATACTTAATCCTTGTTTGACGCTCACTTTCATTCTCACTCCAACCTTCCTTATTTTCTTTGCTTTTCAGCTAGATACCACCCCCAAGAAGAGAAGGCATCGGCCCTGGGTCTTGTCTTGCCCCTAGGAACCTACCAGGCATTCGCAAGGCGATGTACAACTGCTCAAGGATTTTTATTTCTTTCCTTTTTCTATTTTTATAAGGGGGTTAGAACTCCTTTTTACACACCTCCGTATATTCATATATTTTCTTTCAGATATTTAGGGTTTTTCCCGTTGTGTCATCATTTTGTATGGCAGGCTTTTCTAATTGCCTTACACTAGCAGGAACTCCTAGAACGGCCACCTAGCAGGTCATTAGAACAGGGTCACTATAACTCCCATCTAAGATAGGTCTTTCAGTGCCTGACAATGTCTTTGCAGGAGGCAATAACTACTCAAACCTCCCCTAGACATGCCTACCCTAAACTTGGGACTTCATGCCTTGATTGCCAATCCCCAACAAACAAAAAGAGAGAAACCCTTACATACACATATATCATTAATTGCTTAAGGGAAAAGACTTAGGAAGGGGATGAAACCACCTGGAATGGCCCACAAGAAGCTCATCCACAGCAAAGGCTCCCTCCAGTGACTTCGTCAACCTGTATGGTGCAATCACTAAAACAGAAAACCATTAAACATACCTACACCAAACAAACATATGGCCCTCTTGGCCTAAAGAAATAGCACATTTCACTATAAACTAATGGGCCCTCTTGGCCTAAAGAAATAACACATTTCACTGCAAAACTAACTGGCCCTCTTGGCCTAATAAAATCAAACATTAAAACCTCAAAGCAATTGGCCCTCTTGGCCTAATGAGATCAAACAAAACAACACCTATGCATCCCTCCTTGGAATAAGGTAGATATATAAAAATACGCTCCACTCCAAGGGGAAAGATAGGGCTCTCAGCCCTAAACTAAATGCATCAAGTTGCGACCCATCCCTCCTGCATATATAGCAAGAGGGGTATGCATAACATGTTGTCTGATCAATCTATGGGTCCAAGTTAATAATGGTAGATGGGTCTCGACCACTCTTCGCATTATCCATACCAGCCATCGCCTGTCATGTAACACGTGGTCTGATAAAATTCCCCACATACAACCAGGTCCTGTCTCATTATCAATAACAACATCCAGACTAGGACCACAGTTGAAGAAAATATCCTCTTCATAAGCAAAATTTGCTAGGGAATCCATAAATTGATTCCAAGAACGTGGAATCAGCTGAAGAGATACACTCTCAAATTCATCAAGTAGGGTTATAGCAATTCGATGATACATGTGAAGGATAGGATTTTGGACTGTGTATGTCCCATTTAGTTGATTTAAGATCAGTTTGGGAATCCCCTTTTACTAACAACCGCCGAATACCACCTTTCTTGGAAATGTTTAGTCCCATAATCAAGGCTTTATACTCTGCCATGTTGTTAGTGAATCCTACCCCAAGATAAATAGCTAATTTCATTGTGACTCTACGTCGGGAATCTCGGATAACTACTCCAACACTTCCTTTTTTATTAGGGTCCATGGACGCTCCATCAAAGTATAATGTGTACGTCCACCATGGGTTTACATAGCCAGCCATCAAGAACTCCCCTATTCCATAATTATGATAGTCAAAATTCAACATACTTAGAGGATGAATTCCCTCCTTCTTCATTAAACTCAACATGGATGCTTGTCAAAATTTGTAAATAGTGATGGTAGAAAACTTTGATTTTCCACACAAAGGTACCGTCTGCTTGCTCAATCACTTTGTATCCTTTGCTCCACCAAATAAGCTTCCCTTGATGATATCTTTGCTCTAGATATGGGTGCTCCAAATAAGGGATTAACTGCCCCATCAACTAGTTTAAGCTCTCTTGCAGGTCTCAAATCAGCCCCAACATGCACCTACAATGCATTTAGTGCATTAGCATACTCAAAAATAATAAGGTTTAATCTTATTAACATTAACCTTATTTTTAAATTCCACTCCCTATAGATCAACTAGTAAGGCCATGGACTTATTTTTACCTATTCTAACTACCTTGTAAGGGCCATCCCATCTAGGTTCTAGCTTCCCCTGCAATAGCTCCCTATGTGCATCATAATATGGAACTAATTATCCTTTCTTAAAGGTATATTTCTTTGCTTTTAGATCATGCAACCACCTCATCTACTACTTCAATTTGAGCTCATCCGACGTGCAACAGACTCTACAATTTGAGCTCATCCAAGTGGACTACAGCCATAAAACGCTCGAATAGGGCATCTTCCTCACCCAAGAATGATTGATTGCAAATCTTATGGTCGACAACTCAATTTCCAAGGGCAAGACACACTCCTCCCCATAAACTAATTTGAATGGGGTGTGGCCAATGGCTCGTTTAAACGCCATGTTATACGCCCATACCGCCATATATAATTTTGTATCCCAGCCCCGTTTCTTTTTGGAGACTATCTTGGATAGGATATCCACTAGCTGATTATTGGTACTTTCAACTTGCCCATTTGCCTGCGGATTATAGGGGGTCATCTTGTTATGCTTAATTTTTCATGCTTCAGTCAGGCTTTTAATCACCTTGTTCAAAAAATGGGTTCCACGATCCGATACTATTTCCTTTGCTCGACTGAAACGACAAATGATCTGCTCAAGTAAGAAACTGGCAGTCTCCTTTGCATTGTTCTACCTCGTTACCTATGCTTCTAACCACTTTGTGAAGTAATCAGTTGCTACTATAATATAGCTCTTCTAAGTAGCAGACGATGGGGTAATAGGACAAACTCGATGCCCCACTTCTCAAAAGGAAGGATGGCCATAATAGGCATAAGTGGGCCCTTCCTATTCTCTTTGTTGTCATGTCTTTGACATGTATCGCATCTTGTAACATACTCAAATGAATCTTGGAAGATGGATGCCCAAAATATCCAACTCTTAAGGCCTTCTAGGCTGTCAATCGCCCACCAAAGTGCCCCCCACAACCAGAGTCATGGCACTCCTCCAAGATAAATGGAACCCCATCAGGCATCACACATCCGTGATAGATATCATCAACACCCTGCCGATGCAGTGTTCCTGCAATCAAGGAAAATTTCAATTCCTGCTATTTAATTTTCATCTTCTTGGATTTTGATAGAGTAGCTCCAGTCTCTCTTGTAGATAGATAATGTGTTATAGCAGCATACCAGGAGGAAATAAACATCGTATCAATCTTAAGTAATATTTCCATGTCACTTCCTTCAGCTAAGACCTCTTTTGGCTCTTCGAAATCCACAAGAAATTCTACAATGCCCTATAGCTTTGATGGCTTACTATTAATCTCGTAATCAAACTTCTGCAAAGTGATTAACCACTTTGCTAAACGATCAGGCGGTTATAACTTGTTCAATAACAATCAAAGTCCTTCCGCGTTCGTATAAAAAACCACCTTCTCATAAAGGATATAGTGCCTAAACTTTTTGGTCGCAAATACCATCGCAAGGCACAACTTCTCCATATAGGTAAAGTTAATGTTCGATATGCCTAGCTTTCGATTAGCAAAAGCTATCGGATGGTACCACTTTTTCTCCAATTTGGGCCAAACAGTAACTGATGTTATACATGGTTGCTGCTGAAAAATATATAAAACATTTCCCCCCTTTTAGGTGCTTTTAAAATAGGTGCTTTGGCAAGCTCCTGCTTCACATTGTCAAAAGATACTTTGCAAGCATCACTCCATGCAAACTAACAATTGAAGGACAATAGGTTCGTCAATGGCAATGTTCTTTGTGCCAGGGCATTGATAAACCTCCAATAATACCCTACCAATGACATAAAGCTATGCACCTCCTTTGGAGTATGCGGTGGATGCATGGCGACTATGACCTTGATCTTTTCAGGGTCAGTCACAATCCCTACTGAACTGACCACATGACTTAACAATAGCCCATAAGGCACCCCAAAGATGCACTTCCATGGGTTAAGAGCTATGCAAAATTGTCTGCAACACTCGAAACACTTCTGCAAAGCAAAGGTTTTGTCGGCTGTTCTTTACCATGAACCAGGTGCATTACATAAACCAAATGCCATCAAATGGTACGGAAAGGTACCAAAAACAATAATACATATCATTTTTAGCTTGTCTTGCTCAGTAATTGCCATTTGGTTATACTACCCTGCAAAGCAATCCATGAACGAATATAGTTCCCTACCCGCTAATTGACCCAAAATTTGGTCAATAAATGGAAACTGGTAGTAGTCTTTCTAACAATTTGCTTATTCAGCTCTCTAAAGTCTACGCAAAGATGAATTTGATTATTATTCTTCTTTCTAATCACAACTAGTGAACATCATTCAGTATGCTAAACAAGGAAGATCAAACCCGCTTTTCACAACTTTTATAGCTCCTCAAATAGCCCATACCTTAGTTCAAAAGGCATGTGTCTTAGTTTCTAACGTATGGGCCGACTTCCTTCCTTTAGAGAAATGGTATGCATAGCCATACTAGGGGAAATGCACCTAAGTTCATCACAGCTCCAAGCAAAGATATTGTGGAACTCTCGAATTAAGGACACATAGTTCTCTCTTTCTTCCAAACTGAGCATGGAACCTAATTTGATTGGCTGCGAATCATTTGGCATACCAAGGTCCAGCTCAATAACATCTATATCTCTTATTCTATTTTGAGGCTCTATTGGCTCATTCAATGTTATTTGATAGATGTCTTCTATAGTAGTGGACCCTTCTTTAGATCCATCGCTCGATGATGGCTCACTACCAAATGGATCATCTATTGTTTCTAGTTCAATAGAGGATCAAGGAGCTCTCTCACTCTAAGGAGACTCAAGGTAAGCATCCACTATTACACGATTGGCACCTCTACCTAGAATCACTCGATCAGCGGGTATATCGACTTGATAGTCTGTTCGTAAAATGCATGGCCTGCCTAGCAAAACTCGATAGCTAGGACGCCCTGTAAACCTTATCACCCTAAAGTCCAGGTAGCATTCCACGCTTGCAACAGTAACATGGACTTTAGTGATGCAACCTTTTGGTTACCTTAGACTATCATCAGCCATCCTAAGAAGTGTGCATCCGTCTTTTTGGATTTCTAAACCTAGCCTCTCCATCAAGTCTGAACTCATGATATTGACGAGAATATAGTGTCCATGATAGTGTGTTCCACTAATATTCCATCCATGTATGCTAGAACCCTGGGACAACGCTTTTCAGCATGATCAAACCAATCTTCTCCCACTCGTGCTATGTCCAAAGGTTCTACAATATACCCAATACGCATGATTTTCTTGAATTCCTTGCGTACTCCTGGAGACAGTTTAATCGATTGCAGGAGATTCACGTCAGGTTTAACTTCGCAAAGAGCACAAGCACTTGCTAGATCAAAGTTGTGATAGTTAGCCAAAGTTCTCTTCTTTCACCAAACCAGTCTCTCCTTTGGTCTTTGGACCGGCTTTGTACCTCTTTTTTAACTTTTTCCTTCTTTCTTGGCAATCCTTTATCCTTCTCGGGATCAACTTTACTATCAACAAGCCTGAGAGGTCCACCTTCCATATCAGGATTCAGGACTTGCTTTCCCCTAGCATCTTGCTTAGGGTTTCCCTCGACAGGTTTTACATTTCCTTTGTCACCCTCTTTAGTCTTTTGACCTCGTGTTATGGCTCGTAGATTATAAATTTTAGTGTCATTGACATGTACGGTCTCAATAAGAGTGACTTCATTGCAATAGCCTTTCCTCGTTGTAGTATTTGTCTTGGTCCATCATCTTGCTAGAGATTATTCCTTTGTGCACAACGGTTAACTGGATGTGGTAGTTCACTCCCTTATTGGAGAGAACTCATCTTACTCCAGCTAAGTGGCCAGACTTTTTGTAAATATTACATTTGACATTCGGACAATTCCTAGGGAAATGTTGGCCCATCACACCACTTATAGTTGAATCTTGAGGGGGGCACCCTCTTCAGGGCATCAACTCCCTATCCAATTTTGCTTCTTATTAAGGAAATTGGCATCCACAGCTATTTGTCTATATTGCTCAAAAATCATATCGGTGTAGTGCTTCATCATGTTCTTAACTTTGCCAGGGATATTAGAGGCACTCAACTCATAGTCACGATCATCTGTCTATCGTCCCATCAGTCTAACCACTTGATTAGGAATCGGCCACTAACTTAATGGGAGAACATTAGGATTCGTTGTTTCGCCTCCACCATTTAGTGGGCCCATTTGACTAGCCATAGGCATAGTCATGCTAGGAGGAGCTGGTAACATAGGCAAATTTGGCATGATACTCCCTCTTCCATTCGTATTTAACATGGGGTCCCCTTGACTCCCGTTGGTTAGAGCCAAATTATTACCATTCCAATTTATCATTGCTGCATAAGCCACTTGCAAGCGCGACTCTACTCCTTCTGCTTGGGTAATAGCAGTGTCAATATCAACCAAAGTGGCACTACTCAGCTGCATCTGGATGTTAAAATCTAATCCATGTAGGAAATATTGCAACTGTGTAGCCAGTGGAATGGGGATATAAGCATTAAGTTTGCGAAGAACTTGTTTTAGTTTCTTGGCATAGGCCTGGACATTCTCATTTGGCTCTTGGCGTATTACATTCAAGACACGCAACCAATGCTATCCACCCCTCTCAGGAGCAAACTCTCTATGGAAGGTCTTGAAGAATTTATCAATGCTAGTTATGGTTTCGGCCTCTAGACCGTGATACCATACTACTGCCCTTCCTTTTAATGTCATATTGAAGAACATCATTAAGTGTCCTTCGTCTTGGATTCGATAGTTGAATATGAGCATTTGAAACTCCTTAATATGGAGTTCTCCATCTTCTTTTGCTAACCCATTGAAGATGGGAAAAGGTGCTCCTAATGCCAATAAATCCAGTGTCCTTGTTGGAATTGTGATGGGTTGTGCCATGGCTACAATCAGATTGAGTTTGTGTAGGTGAAACTACACCCCCACTTGAAGTGGGTTGATTGATTGGAAGAAGGAAAGTACTAAGACTTCCTTTTGCACTCAAAGGGCTACTTATGGCACTTAGGTTATTAGAGCCACTATCGCTTATGCGTAGTGGACTGCTCCTTTGAGGAGAATAGCACCGTAGAATCTCCAACCTCCGTCTAGCCCTCTCAGCACGTTCCTCTTTTTGTATTTCGGCTTGACGATTCTTGTTAGAGGACACAAACCAACTATTTGGTCCCTAAAAACCCTATATTTGGAGCCACCACTTATCGGTGGCTCCCAACAAATGCACCCACTGATGGGACCTAAAATGGCCTGGCACTGGCTATGGCACTAGCCGAACCTCATGCACACAACAGACAACCCCACCACATGGCCTCGCGACCTAGGAGCATCTAATATTCACTCTACACTAAATGCTAATGTCAATTCTCTATTTATATTAGGTCATTGTCCAATGTTTACCATCCCTTCTCCTCAGAGGGAGATCCCATAACATATAGGCATAATACCTCATAGCACAAACATAGAGAAGCACCTCTTGGTTGATTGCCGCGGCTCCACTGCAACTCTCCTACACCTCAAGGATTGGCCCCAACATGCGTTGCTCCAACATAAAGTGCACACGATACAAGCTCCACTCTTTCATTTTGAACATATTCTAGGAGATACCATGTGTCTTTACCAAACAATTCCCAAAAACGATCGACTAGCCTACATATTAGGTTGTCTCACACACTCAAGCGTAGGTCATCATAACGGAAAACAAATGCTATGCATCCAATCCTTCATATTCCAATACCATGGTTGATATGCACATGCAAAAGTGGATAATCCTAATGTGCTCAAACATAATTTTCAATCAGAAACATGTCGTGCACAACCAGGCTTTCCACACTGCTCATTTACTAACTCGTTGCGGTGATGTAAGGATAGCACTGAGACAATGCTCATGCTACTATCCTCTTAATTAAAATACTATAAACCCTATATCATGATATGCATCAGAAAAATTATCAATAAACATCACCCAAATCGCATCATTCAAACACCCCACCCCCTACTTTTAGGTAGTGCTTCTATTGCATAAGTGTAGGGGTTCATTTTGTCATGCTTTGATATATGAAAAGTGATAAATCACAAACTTTGACAAAGCGATAGAGAAAATTGAGGCTCAACCTCATGCTCCACCACTACCATACATTCACAAACACTCATTATATTTTTTCTTATTTTAATGAAGCGTATTTCTATTTTTTCTTATTTTTTAGCATTTATTTGATAATAATCACTATTTTTTTTTATTTTCCTTATTTCAACATACTAAAATTCAATTTTATTTTTCATTTTTCCCCATAGGAATACATTTCACCGGGGATTTTATTTTTGTGAGCTTTTATTTTTGTTCTTTTGCAATCAATCCTTTTTTTTTCGAGCTTTTTTGTGCAACGTATCGATTCTACATACAAACATCTCTATCCAATATACCCCCACTTAAAAGTATTCTAGGCCATACATGATTTGCATGCATATATTCATAGCATGATTACTAATTCATAGTCATACAAACTATAGACATGAACTGACACAAAAAGGAAATAGCAATTCTTCGTTATTTATAAAAGATTTTGATGCTTTGCATTTACATGAACACACATCAAGAAAACAAAACTAACATGGCATATTCTCAACATAACCAACCAAAAACTTGCAAAATACATGTACCATATAGTCACAAGGTACACTCTCAAAAGCATGACAAAGTACATGATAAACATATAAAAGTAGCAACAAAATGACTCTATGATAAAGGAGGTGGTGGGCACTATAAAGGGCTCTAACACATTTTTTCTCTATGGATCTATGAAGGTGCTTGGTTGTGGCATAAGCCATTTACCTCTCTTTTCAATAGTGCCAGCAAGAGGAGTAGTGGCTCTAGTGATAGCTTGAGTAGTCTATGCATCACCTTGAGTACCTTGGGTGGCCTATCTAGCACCCTTACTAGCTTTAGAGGCATGAGTACTTACTTCTGCACCTTAATTACCCTTAGTTGCTTGCTCCTATATAGTAGTGGATGTGGTAAGTGAATCATGGGCAACAACTTCCTCTATGAACCCTACAAGCATTATTCAACCCTACACATTTGGCTGAAAACACAAGCTCTAGCATCTTCTTTGCAATATCCAAAGACTTCAACCCATCCAAGAGATGTACGAAAGCCTACATAAATTTTACAAACACTTAACACTGGTGCATACACATTTTAAGAAAAGGCTTAAGAAAAAAATATGATTGTATTGCATTGAGCCAACCTACACAACATGATTCTTCAAGTTAAGCTTGAAGAACTCCTCAAATGAATTCAACAACTATATACCTAATTGTATCCTTTGGATCTGAAGCAATGCCTTTGAGTGCAAAATGAGCCCAATATGTCTCTTTCTTCATGCAAATCCAAAAGAGCTTTTAATCATCAAAATGAGGGTATTAGGGGTCTTTTGACTTTGTAAGACTCATAAGATGAAATAGTATTTTTTTCTTGCAATGCATAACAACATACACAAACAAGAAGCATTGAAGGAAAATGCAACGCACACACACATTGCATTATGTATACAAATCACCTCTTTGGATAGATTTTGGAGCTTGTAAGAAAATACAACTTGTCTCTTGTGATCTTGAGCATGCTTGCATCATCCCAGTTCAAGCCAAATAACAGCTTGAAGAACTCATCCCCATTTTGGGGATTAGCAATGGTTAGGTACTTGTAACCCCTATCTTTGAGGTGCTTCTCTTCTAGTCTTGTAGCCTTCTCAAAACATTTCTTCCTCTCTGTCTCATCTAGACTAAGAGCCTCAAGCTTCACAGTTTCTTTTGAGATGAAGGCATGTAATTCATCCTATCATTTCAAAATAAAAATATAACTACATCTAAAGATAGAAAACCACCTTCCATACAAGAGAGCTAGAGATAGAAAGCCACCTTCCATTCAAGTTGAGATATTAAACTGCAAAGAGAGTTATACCATGGGGTGGAGCCATGATAATACCTTGCCTCCATTCAATGCATATGTGTATAATGGACAAAGTAAAAATGATTAGTTACTTTCTTTGATGCATTTTCAACATGTTTTTGGTATTTGGTCTCCATCCCAAATAAAGAACTTCTTGCCCTTAAGGTCTTTCCACTCTCTCCCAAGAGCCACCCATCTACAAAGGAAGGAATAAACTATTGGACATTATCCATGGCAAATTTGACTACCGCATGAGCCACCCATCTACAAAGAGGCACAGGGGGAGGCAACATCGTCTTCTTAACAAAAAACTAGCTCATCATATCCTTCGTCAAGCCTAGAGAAACTTTCTTGCCTAGGTGCCTTGAGTACTTATTTTCTTTTCCATTCTCATCCTCCCCTTTGACCGCTATCATCACTCACCTCTTCGTTATCATATAGACCCTCATGCTACACATTAGTCTCTATAAATGCAAATGTTAATAAACAACAATTTAAAAGAATAGCGTTTATGCAATCATGTATACACGAATAAACAATATGAAATAAAAATAAACAAAAAAACATGTATAAATGAAACTGCATATAAGTGACTACCTATGTGCTCAACAAACTCATCAATGGTATTGGAGTCTCGATCTACCTATGCTTTGTCATCGATGAAGAAAAATATTTTTTGACCACATCCTTTCTTTGTTGGAGGAGTTTCCACAAGTCTCACACATGATTATGCTTTGTGGTCTTTAAGCCACCTAGGAACACATCCTAAACATGGCTTCATGTTCACTTGATGACTACTGTGAGGTGATATACATTTCTTTCTCTTGTCAAGCACTCTTTTAGTGCCATAATTTTCTTCACCAAGGTTTTCAAATGACAATAGGCATTCAGAAGTTGTTTTGTTGCAATAAGATTTATTAGCTTTTCCAATGATGGCATGTTTGATATTATTACAAATTCATCACACTATAGCCATATGGATAGCTTGCATTAACTTGCACTAATTTTTGCAAACTAGATCATATTTACCACACGAAAGTTAAACATGAAAGATAAGAACATGGTTACTCCGGCTCCCAAGAAAGTGACTATTTCTTTCAAGCAAAATTTGCAACCTATGCATTACCATTTACTCATATAAGCACATTCAAAACTTGTGAAAGATATTTGCCGGTCCAACTTGAGATAAAGTATCCATGCTTTCTAATGACTTGTACACTTTGATATTGGTTTTCGGAACATAAAACACAAAAGGGATTTCTTATTGTAAGATGTAAATATTTGCAACCCTCTTGTAGATGTTAAATCATATCAATCACTTTTTGAAAATAGTTCCTCCCCTCTTTCTCTCTCCTCTCTTTCCTGCCATGTATGAATGGAAAAGTATCTATCTATCTCAGTCATGCCACCTTTAATAAAGCATTCGAGGTAGTATGTATTTGTATTGTATGTGTCTAGTCTATGCATTCATGTAACCTAGTCTTACATGGCCTAAGCCTAAGCATGTAAAGGCTAGGACTAGTCCATATAGACTAGGATATGCTACTCTACTACCTATGATATGGTTGATTTCTCATTACATTTCTTCATTGCCCTTGCAAACTTGTTTATTCTCTTTTGCAACATAACCTTAAACGACAAACATAAGAAGGAGAAATAAGTAACATAGGTCCTAACCTACTCAAGCCTAGCATATATGTATAAATATATGCCTAGCCAAGTATCTAGATGCTTAGGCTATGACTAAACTTATGCTAGGTTAGACAAAGCATACTCCAGGCATATGCTACATCAAACTTAGGCTTAGGCAAATTCTGGGGAAAGGGTAGGTTTATAAATAGAGTTTAGGATTAGATTAGGCTAGGCTATGTTAAAGATCTAGACTTTGACTGAAGTCCTATGCAGAAGTCAAAGCCTAGACTCACAACCTAAGCTAGGCTAGGCTCAAGGTTTATACCAACTATGTATTAATCCATGGTGATATATATCAATTCTTCAAGGGGCCTACTACGTAGCATAATATAGATCAACAACAAGAATGCTTGATGGATCACTAGCGCCAACAGGCCTGATAGGTGAGAGATAAAGTGCAGGCTCTCACCTAGTGCATTCCTTCACTAGAAGCTCTAATGGTTTAGATAACATAACTCACAATGCTAGAAATACATTATGTGTTGGATGAGGCTAATTTATTGTCCACCTCTACTTGTTATGAACTACAAGCATACCCTTGGATTTTGGAAAGATAAGGCAATGTTGGAGACCTTTTTGTCTAAGAAACTAGCGTTAAGCTAGCAGGAGGGACCCAACTATGTAATCTTGATCACAATCATGCTAACCAAACTATGTGTTGGTTAAGAATCCGATAAGGAAATCAAGCATTCAAGAACTCAACTAGGATCTTGAAGTCTAGCACAACATGAAACACATATTTTAGAATCCATGTGATACATTTTTTAAAAACATAGATTGTGTGTGTGTGTGTGTGTGTGTGTGTGTGTGTGTGTGTGCGTGCGTGCGTGCATGCGTGCACATAATTTTATACTAATCAAATCCCTCCTTGTGCTGAAGGAGAACTTGCCACAGTAGATGCATCATGTACAAGAGCCTATACTAACTTATCACCAAGTCAATAAACAAATTGGCATCATGTACAAGAGGCTACACTAACTTATCACCAAGTGAATAAACAAATTGAAAGTCCCGAGAAGCTCTTGAAACTTTATATAGCCACATGATGAGCAAAGGTGTAGCATGCCAAGTATATTGTCTTAGAAGTACCAAAATCTATTGCACATATTATATGATTTGGAGGTGAGTCATCGTCCTCTCTGTATGTAGCGTTTCCTTCTGTCTGTCTGTCTGTCTCTCTCTCTCTCTCTCTCTCTCTCTCTCTCTCTCTCTCTCTCTCTCTCTCCGCACACACATGTGGGGGACCTATTGTCGTTGATCCTCCCTCTCTCTCCAACGGCACTGAGCCACGTCCACAATGGTTGGAAGAAACCAGCCGTCATCCAGTGGAAGAAATAACGGGTGCAGGGCTGAGGCCACCGAAGCCCAAAGAGGCAATGCGGCAAGTGATCTGAAAGGATGAAGAGGGACGCCGACAACTAATTACTCTCTTTTTTTTTTTTGAAAAGAAAAAGTAGGGGCAGAGCCCTCCCATCGTCCGCCCGGACGCACACAATGTCCCCCCTTTTAAAAAAATTAAAAATCAAGACAGCAGAGTTCCCCAACTAGGAAAATGCTAGTGTAAGGTAATGCAGAGAGATTTGATGAAAGGGAATAAGGATCCAGGCTTCATCCAACAACATAGAAAAACCTTATTGAAGGTATATATTCAAAATCCATATTGAATCTAACTTTGATTTGCATCAAACTTCAAATGACAAAACAAGGTGACATAATCACAAAGGCATGCCAAGGTAAGAGTAGAGGCTAAGTTCAAAGGACCAATGAAGGTGTAGAAACTATTACCAAAAGAAAAAACCATATTTAAATGTATGTAATAGTGCGTTGGAAGTAGCTAGGAGAATTACAAGTTAAATACTAAGATAGATTTCAAGGTCCTTTCGAATTTTCTATTATGTTATGTATATTTAGCTTAGCAATTTCCTTAACAAGTTAGATGCATGTTTTCATAGATATCTGCAACAAGTGGTGGATATAAGTGCAAGCTATACACATGTGTATGCATGCATGTGTGTGCACACATCCATGCAAGTAGATATGCATATGTATGCATGCTAAAGATATAACACTTAAGGATATGCATGCATATAGACATATGCACCTATGCATACTCATAACAAGATAGTCAATAAATTATCAATGAGGTATAAAAATTGCAAAATAGTTTTACATCTAAATGTTAAAATATGTGAGAAGGCATTATAAAATAGCACTCATATCAACAAACTCTCTAAAGCATGTACGAGCTATGGATTGTAATACATCTCTTAGAGAATACCAAACAATACCTATATAGAAGTATGGTAAGTAAAAGCTCTTAAAGATAACATGGATAATGTCATCATATTGAATGATTTGTATACTAAACCAATAATATACTTGAACCTATTTCATTTAAAAAATACATCGCACTTAAGGAAAAGTGGGGAACCCGAGAATGAGTTCTATGAAAAGATTGGTGAGTTTACATAATCTGTGTCAGCTTAAACTACCCCATCTATGTGTTGAAGGGACATCACTTGCTTCTAACAACCTCATGCCAAAATTTCCTCCACAACATAAAAATAAGGGGGGTGGTCATGTAGAGATAACACAGTGGGATAGAATACTATAGATATGGCAATTCAAATTTCACCATGAGGATATTGTTTGGTTTAATAATTCACATTGTCTCCTTTCTAATGGCAATGCAGGGTGTTATACTCTTAAGTAGCTCATTGCTAGTGGATCATGTGAGCTATATGTGTAGAGAAGATAGCTCTTTGTTTTATATCCATTGCCTCATGCAAACTCTACTTCATCTAACTTTCCCTATAGCTAGATAGACATCATCTTTCATTTCCAATATATCTACACTTGTAACACTATAGAGGGATACTAATTGTGCACATGCATTGCAAAGAATGCCTCAAGCTAACAAAATTTAGTCAAAACATTCTCATTTGTTTGGTTTCTACCTTGGGTGTCAATCTAATGTATCAAAAAGGCTTGTGATGTGCCCACTCCATGACTTGAGGACTGGCATTTCTTAGCCTTTTCCAGCATAGTAGGTCGGTCACCATCAAAGATAATCTTTTAAGTACAAGAGTTTGGTTTAATGTATAGGCCAAAGTGGTCAGCAAAGAATAAAAGAAGGTAACAACAAAGATATTACAAGGCTAACACATTGAAAGAAGCCTTAAGTGAAGAAAAGAGAGCGTTCTAAATTCGAGGATGACTTAGCTAGTGAAAGGCTAGAATCTCAAGGAAGATGCAAAGTCTTTATGTAGAACATTGCAATTTCAAGTGACACTCTTCATACATCCATAGAGAGTGGTGGAGGTGCCACTAGGGAAAGTTATAATTGATAAAAATGATGGTGGAAACATGTTTTATAAAGTAACATCAAACATATAGATTGCAAAAATATAAATGGGAGAAGTTTTGATATTTATGCAAGTAGGACTCAAAACATCCAAGAAGCTAGAGATATTTGTAGCTAGAAAGGTAGGGAAATGAGTTCTCTCTACGGATTAGGGATGGCCAACTAGAAAGGTAGGGAGATGGGCTATCTATCAGGATTAGGGATGTTTTGAGAAGGGAGAGGCACACAAATGGTGAACTAGAATGGCATGCTATGGTCCAATTGGGCTCAAGGAAAAATATTAGGGGGAAAGAGATAGTAGTTATGGGAATCATTACATAAGGAATCAATTTGAAGGATGGAGGAGTTCGTGGATCAAGAGTTGTAGCAATCATCTTTAAAGAACATTGGATAGCTCATATCATAATAGAGATGAGAGAGGAGGAGGCCATATCCATTAAGCTGAGGCCAGAACTTTCCAATCACAAGAGTATTAGCTTCATTTTGTGTTGTTTTCCACTAGATACATCTAAATTTGTAAACATATCTCTTTGCATCATTGTATGAGGACATTGCATGGAACATGTAGGACAAAGGAATCCTTGATGGGGACTTAGTGCCTAAAAAGCACAATCCATGGTGGATCAATTCTCCTTGTTTGGGACATAATGCCTACAAAGTTCACTTCAAATTTCTCAAAGAGCATATGATTTGTACACCAATGTGTACTTTGACCATTCTATTTCATGTGGTAAGTAGTATATGAAAAGGCTTCCTTTGTTTTATTCTTTTTTTGCATTGTTTACTTCTAGTACACATGGTGATAATATGCTTGCTAAGCATGCTCATGCAGACATTTGAACAAGTTTTGTCATAATATGCTTCTATCTACTAAATTTAGCTTTGATATAGAACTTAGCCTAAGCTAAAATATAATCATAAACTAAGGTTCATTATAGTAATTCATAATGATTTTTTTTATTTTGCTAAGAGACAACTACTTTGAATTCCTAAGATGAAAATGGTTGAATCATTATAAAGTTGATAGTGTTTATAAAAGTAAAGGGTATAAAAGGTAGAAAGTGAGGTAGTTCAATGATGACATTCAGCCACAAGTATGAATAAACATATTGACGACATTCTTATCACCAAAACTAGCTCCTTCCTCTCAAAGACAACGTGCATATCCATATGCACAAACATGTATGGACATACGTATAGACCTCTCTCTCTCTCTCTCTCTCTCTCTCTCTACTTTCATGAAAACTAGAAATTAAATATCAATGAGTTCTCTTCATAATACCTCTCAAACATTATGCAAAATTCAAAAACTTATAATTTTGTAGTCTTAGAGCCCCAATTAAGACAACGTCATATACAATTAAGAAGCACCACCCCACATAAGAAAATTGTTAATATTAAGGTGTTGTGCATACTCTATGATGATGAAACCCTACAACTTTGTTGTCCTAAATCTATCATTCATATTTGATTCTAGCACCATTGTTTCAACATCATTTTTCTCATGATTAGATAGTGGATCTAAAGTGAGTATTTCCTTGACACCCTTCAAACCTAGGTGCACCTAGAAAGCATATAGAATATTCAAACAGGCATACACATTATTCAATAGATTGAAATCCAAGAGGAATTAGTTTAACATAGTAACTAACATAGAGAAAAAAATGTGTTCAAAAATACCTACTCTGAAGAATGTCCCTTCTTACTTGAGAAACAAACAACATCTATAGACATTAAACCCTTATAACTAATTTTGACATATTCTAGAATCTCAAAAAAGGACCAATGTTTGATCTTAACACACAAAATTAATCACCGTGCCTTTGAAGTGATGAAAACCTAGTGCCATTACATCAAATATATAATGAGAGATGTAGATTAAAGTTGACAATATATCATGTGAGACAGGAAAACTAAACCATGTTTGGGAAAAGTGAAAGCTTAATGATGCAACTAGACAAAGGTACATTTTACCTTTCCAACAAAGGTACATTGTAAAATATTAGGCTCAACATTCAATCCTTTCCAGCAATCCTTTCATCTCAGCCTTGGTTTGTAGTGATAGCTACTATAGCTTTTAGGTTATTCAAACCCTCTTGAGACTTCCTTTATGCCTCCCTTTTTCCTTTGCAGAGTCCTCAATTTGTGAACTGTTGCCTTCTCTTTATCAAATCCACATTGTAAGCTCAATACAAAGTTGTATTCTCTTTCATCAAATACTAACCCAATAGAGAGCACATGTCAAGTTTTGCCATTTTGACATGGAGAATAGCTGGTGATTGCATAGAGCATATGGTTTCATTGAGAAATGGAGAGGTTATTATGAGTGAGTACTACTTCTAGAATTTATTGCCTCCAACAAGAAAATTGCAAGGGTTCCTTCATAGAGAATGAAGGCTGAGCAAACAAGATCAATGTGTCTCCAAGTTGGGATCATAAAGGGCATGTGTACCACCTGATTAATAGCACACTATCAATCACCTACTCTATCATGCACTTAAAAGACTATGTACATGTCTCTTAGCAAATCAACTCCAATGTGTCTTGATGTACCCTCAGATGATAACAAGGATGTTAACAACGTGACAATTTCAAAAGCTGCATACAATGATAGAGTTGTCCACATGGGATTGCATGACAAAAATATTGAGGAGGAGCTGTGTGTGTGGGCAGCCAAAGCAAGGATGTGTCTTCCTATGATAAGTCCATTATGGCCTTCATTGAGGAGAAAGCTAGGCCATGTAGATGGAAAAATTTATTAGCACTCTATGGACCTCCATGAAAGGTGGATGAGCTCCCAACTGAGTATAATGGTATGATTGCTTTTGAGCTTGAAGTTATACATAATAAGAATTGAATGATGGGCTTGGAATAGAAATATAATGGTCACCTTTGGTCATGGCCCTCACAAAAAAATATGGCAATAAAGTGCATAGTGCACTAGAGCTATTGTCTTGGAAATCTTCAATGTCTCACGATCACTTGTCCTTACATAATCAAGAGAAGATACAATGATATTTTTTTTCATGGTTGCTTGGATAGACATGTGAGAATGGGCCATCCTGCAAGTGAGGGAAAATCCAAGATAACATGTCATTATTATCAAATGATTGTTAGTTATACGGCCATTCGCACATGCTCGATCTATTATGTATTGCCATAGGACCCTACAATGACACCTTTGTTGATCCATGTTGGGAAGCATGCTCACAATAGTGTGTGGTATTGTGAGACTATTGTATTTGAATTATCATTATACCTTTATGTACTAAATAATAATATTGATGTCATTGTAGAAAAAACCCAAGGTTGTTTCAAAAAGCTCGAAAATTTAGTTTCAATTACAAAAGCATGAAATCAAAAGCTCATAAAAATAACACACTCCATTTCACCCACCCAAAACGACAAAACCATCATTTTACCCTTAAAAACTGCATTTCGAGTTTTGCGGGATTTAAATAGCACATGTAAATCATTATGAAATCAAAATTTTCTAAGAGACAGCAATTAAACATGATGCAACCAACACTCAAACAATTTTTCATCACATAAGAACATCATTTCCATCATAAAATATGAAAAAAGCTTAATTTCATTTATAAAAATAGTCATACCATGTTTCTACAAAACTCAAGATGCATTAAATGACTGCATGACAAGTGGATGGAGCCTCCATTGCTCTTAATTCCATGTTGCACATCAAGCTTCAGTATCTCCATTAATTTCCATCGTCATTTTCTTCAATCTCCTTCCTGATTCTTCCTTCAAGTTAATACGCATGAATAGCCCATAGAGGGGAGAGAGAGGGAGGAGAGAGAAAGACTAGAACTGGCTCTGTCAATCCGTGCAGCCATTGGATGGGCGGAGAATGGCAATGGAGAGCAAAACCAAAGTGTAGATCAGGGATATAGTCAGTCTGGGGGGTTGTATTGAACCTCCATAGCCCCCCTCTCCCTCAAAAATTGGTGCCCTATTGCACACATCGTTTTCCTCCTCCACACCTTCATGAAAATGCCCCTCGCCCCCCCCTCCCCCCCCCCTCATGAAATTTTTGGGGAGTTCCAAGGGCCCCCAAAGGGTGTCACCCCTTCAACTCTCAATTGGCTAGCCATTTTCTGGCACTCCTCCCGCGACCGGCCTTCTATCAACTTGTGAAAATTTATGGGTGTCCGTCTCAAGGTCCCGCACTGCCTAGCTCTTTTCGAGGTCCATTTCGGCAAACAAAAAATTATGAAAAATCCATAACTGCCATGCTGTATCTTTAAAGCACTTTAGGAACTCGACGATTACTTGCTGCTTAAAATCGACTCGATTTCCTATGCCGCCTTCGACAAAGTCTATTTTTCCTTGAAATTTGGAATTTTTTGCAAATTTTGAGCATGTTTCTCAGGCAAAATCCACCACTCAGGTAAGCTCACTACTCTCATAGGGTGGTAGAGGGTACACAGGGCTATGTGAGAGGTAGCCATTAGCACTTGACTTGAAACGCTTAAGAAATAAGCAATGTGTGGCAGTCGACAAGCAAAGAGCCCCCACTGTTGATCAGTTAGTTCATGCAACAGCCAAGGGAACCTCATTTAGACGCAGTGAGAAGTATTATGGGGTATGTGAAGGCTACATTACATTATGGGCTATTCTATCAATATAGTAAGACTCTTGATAGATTACAATGATGTGGATTGGGTTGGATGTGCCTACGATAGAAGATTAACAAGTGGCTATGCATTTGGTATTGGCAGCAATATGATTAGCTGGAGCAATAGAAAGCAACCCATTATAGCTCTCTCGAGTAGTACTAAAGCAGAATAGAGAGGTACAATCTTAGTTGCATGCGAAGCTGTTTGGCTAGTTAAGATGTTGGATGACTTAGGCATATGTATGGATAAACCAATCAAGCTATATTGTGATAACCTTGCTAGTAATCATGTTTATCATGCAATATGAAAGCACATAGAAGTGCATTACCATTTCATCATGAAAATGGTACTTGAAGGCAAGATGGATCTTATCCATGTGAAGACAAAAGACTAGGTAGTAGACATCTTTATCAAATCACTTAATAGAGATAACTTTGCTCCTTTTAGGATGCTACTTGGGATATAGGAGGTGAATTGAGCTAGAGGGGGAGTGTGAAGAATCAAGGTCACCGACTCTCACAGTTATAAGTTAGCTATACCTTATGTGCTAGTAAATGAGTTGGGATGACCTAACTAAAGTTAGTTGTTGCTAGGTTAGGTGTTTACACTGTGGTTGGTGTACTTTGGCTTTTGTGTGTTATTTTTTAGACGAATAAGTAATGAAGTAGGAAAAGAAGAGTATTTTGCTCTCTAAGCTCATTCTATGTTTATGTCTCTTTCTCCCTCTTTACATCTTCACCAATAGGGCCTCCTATGGTGGCGAGTCTTGCTCGGTAGGTTGCTAGCCAGTGGGATGGGTCATTGTTTTTGAGGACTTGGTTTTTCCCACCCTACATGGAAAACTTAAAACGTCTTAGGATGAGATTGTCACACCGATGAGGAAAACTAGCAACAAGTAGGGTCAACAAGGGTGGGTGGGGGGAAGAGAAGGGTGAAGTGTTGTGATTCACATATCATCTTGATGGTTTTAATGGTGGAGTGCGTGTGGGATAGGAATTTTTCCTCAATAAAGAGGCACTCCAAAAGTACACACTAAAACAAAACCATTAACTACACCTACACTAGACAGACACATGGCCCTCTTGGCCTAATGAAATATAGCACTTCGCTGCAGAATAATTAGCCCTCTTGGCCTAACAAAATAATTCATGAAGCGACCATTCAGCAGCGTATTGCTGAAACAAACCCTTGGTCCCGACATAACTCTACTCAAGCATAAGACTGTGACCAAGGTTGAGGTCTTCTCTGGCCCTACACTAAGTGCATCAAGTTATTGGCTAACCCCCTTGCATAAATGACTCATAATCCATTCTAACCACCAGTGGCCAAAATAGGACGTGTCAACAAGAAATCCCCAAAGTAGCCCTAATCTGATATTAGGAGGCAATTGTAAGAGTGCCCCAAGACCACAATTGAAAAAGCTATCCTCAACAAAAGCATAATTGGCCAAGGAGTCTGCAAAGCAATTCGACTATTGGGGAATAAGATGGCAAGTCACTACCTCAAAAAGATGCATCATATCCAAGGATGCACAGTGCTACATCCGTAGAATAGGATCCCTTACACTATAGGTGCCATTCAATTGATTGATCACTAGTAGCTGTGAGTCATCTTTTACCAATAACTAATGGATACCACCACATCGGGCTGCATTCAATCCCATGATTAGGGCCTTCTATTCTACCATGTTATTTGTAAAAGCAATTCCATGTTATTTGTAAAAGCAATTCCAAGATATGCTCCCATTTTCATAACAACTCTACGCTAGGGATCTTTAATCACCACACCAACATGTGCATGCTTAGTGGGCCCTTTAGAAGCTCCTTCAATGTACAAAGTATAGATCCAGTCTTCATTGATAGGCCATGCCATACTAATCAGCTCACTTGTACTTATGATAATCAAAGTCAAACCGAGAGAGAGGATGTATAACAGGTACAATCCCTCCTTCCTTGCTGAACTTTATAGGGACACTCATAAGAATCCTTTGACAATGGTGGCAATAGACCTTAATATCCTACGTGAAAGATCCATCTTGCCACTCAATAATTAGATAACCTTTACTCCACCAGATCACTTGACTATGGTGGTAACGCTGCTCTAAATACAGATGGTCAAGATAAGGAATGATTCTTCCCATCCGATTGTCTTGGTACTTGTTGCAAATTAAAGTTGAAGAATCCTGAAGGACCTGCACAAGCACCAAGCCCAACGTCAGCCCTGACATGTAGTAAGACTTCAACTTATTAAATTTTACCTTATTTTTAAACTCTATCCATTGCAAGTCTACTGAAAGGGATGCAGATCCATTCTTTCCTATATGGACAATTTTAGACGGCCCATCCCATTTGGGTTCTAGTTTACTAGAAAATAGCTCACGATGAGCATCATAGTATAGCACCAATTGGCCCTTCACAAATCTATATTTCTTACCCGAAAGGTCATGAAGTGCTTTCATTTTCTTCTTCCCTACTTCTTGATGTAATAAAGCTTGCAATCAAATTTCATCAAGATGAGTCAAAGAAATAAATCTTTCTTGCAATGCTTCTACCTCACCCAACGATTTATTGAGAGCAAATCACATAGTGGGCAGCTCTACTTCCAATTGTTAGACACACTATTCCCCCCATATACCAGCTTAAATGGGGTGTGTCCTTTAGCTCTCTTAAATGTTGTATTGTAAGCCCAAACTGCTACATACAATTTTTTATCCCAATCTCGCTTACTTTCAGGCACTATCTTGGATAAGATCCCTACAAGCTGTTTATTCATACTCTCGACTTGACCATTTGCTTGTAGATTATATGGGGTGGTTTTATTTTATTTAATCTTCAAAGCTTTTGTTAAGGTTAATATAACCCTATTTAGAAAGTGTGTCCCTCGCTTAGACACTAACTCCTTAGGTGGACCAAAATGGCAAACAATTTGTCGATAATAAAACTGGCCATCTCCTTAGCGTTATTATTCATTGTTGCTCGAGCTTCATGACCATTTTGAAAAGTAGTCCATCAATACAATTATATAACGCTTCCACATAGTCGATGAAGGGTATATTGGTCCAACAAAATCAATGCTCCATTTTTTGAAAGGTAACATAACTAAAATAGGATTCATCGGGCCTCTCTTGCAATTCTCTCTGGCATCATGTCTTTGACAAACATCACAATGCTTAACATAATTGAAAGCATCCTAGAAAATTGATGACCATCAATATCTAGCATGTAGAGATTTCTAGGTAGTAAGCCATCCAACAAAATGTCCCCCACATGGTGAATCATGGCATTCCTCAAGAATAAATGGTACCTCATCAGGTACTATACATGGATGATAAATCTCATCCACACCTTTTCTATACAAGACACCGCCTATAATCGAAAAGTGTAGTGCTTGTTGCTTAATCTTTCTCTTCTCAAACTTTGATAGAGCAACCCCAACCTCTCATGTAGATAGATAATGCATTATAGCTGCATACGAGGAAGGGATGGAAGTTGTCTCAATTTTGAATAAACCTTCGATGTCACTTCATTTAGCCAAAATTTCCTTTGGCTCCCCGAAATCCACAAGACATTACATAATGCCTTGTAGCTTCAGTGGCTTGCTCCTAATCTCATAATCAAACTCATGCAAAGTGATTAACCATTTTGCTAAATGTTCAAGAAGCTACAACTTATTCATCAACAATCTAAATCTTTCCACCTTCATAAAATATACCACCTTCTCATATAGAGAATATACTACTTAAATTTCTTTGTTGTGAAAACCGTCCCAAGGAAAATTTCTCCATATAAGTATAATTAATTTCAGATATCCCCAATTTACAACTAGCAAAGGCAATTGGATGACACTATTTCTCTTTCCAAATTTGGGCTAAGCAACAGCTAATACTGCATTGTTGCTACTGAAAACATATAGAAGACCTCACCTCTTTTGGCTACTTTTAGGACTAGTGCCTTTGCTAGTTTCTACTTCACATCCTCAAAAGATACTTGACATGCTTCACTCTAATTAAACATATAGTTAAAATATAACATGCTCATCAATGGCAACGTTCTTTCTGCCAATGCATTGATAAATCTTTGATAATATCCCAGTGATGATAGAAAGTGATGTACCTCTTTTAGAGTGCATGGCGATGGGCTCATAGCGACTATGTCCTTTATCTTTTCACGATCATTCACAATACCAGTCAATCTAGCCACATGGCCCAAGAACATCCCATAGGGCACCCCAAAGATGCACTTTCATGGATTAAGAGTAATGCAGAACTGCCTACAATGCTCAAAACATTTCCTTAAAATGATCAACTATCTATCCCTTCTTATGGTTGCTGCCCCTAGGTTATAGATGAAAATTTTTAATTCCTCTAGGAAGATGTTGCCAAAAGTCTTATCAGCTATTCTTTGCCAAGAACCAGGCGCATTGCATAACCCAAAGGCCATCACGTGATATGCAAAGGTACCAAAGAAAATTATGAATATTGTTTTCAACTTATCTTCATCTGCAATAGCCATTTGGTTGTATCTAGCAAAGCAATCTATAAATGAATAGATTTTCCTACCTGCTAAATGATCTAAATTTTGATCAATAAATGGTAATGGATAGTAATCCTTATCCATTTTCTTATTAAGCTCTCTAAAATTTACGCAAAGCCAAATTTGATTATTCTTCTTTATCCTAATAATGACTAGTGAATATGATTGTGTGTTATATCAGAAATATCAAGCTAGCTTTCCATAATTTTGTCAATTTCTCAAATAGCGTGTCCCTTAGTTCAAAAGACATACATCTTACTTTTTGACGCACAAGACAACTACCTTCCTTTAGGGGAATAGTATGAATAGCCAGGTTGGGAGGAATACCACTCAGCTCGTCATACCTCTAAGCAAAGATGTCGCAAAATTCCTGAATCAAGGATACACAGTCCTCCCTTTCTTCCAAACTAAGCATGGAACCTAATTTAATTAGCCATGAATCATTCATCATCCCAAGGTCTAACTCAATTACATTTTCATCTCTTATCCTATCATAAGCCTCTATCGATTCATTTAAAGTTACCTAATAGATATCCTCTGTAGTGGCCCCTCATTAGATTCGTCACTTGATCACATCTCACTTGCAGATGGATCCTCTAATATATCTAACTCTATAGAGGATAAAGGAACTCTCTCACTTTGAGAAGATTCAAGGTAGACATCTACTACTACATGTCTGGCACCTCTACCAAAGATCAATTGACCAATGGGTATATCAACCTAACAGTCCACTTGTAAGATCCATGGCCTACCTAGCAACACTTGATAGCAGGCCTCCCTACAAACCTAATAACCCTAAGGTCCAAAATGCATTCCACATTAGCAACAATCACGTCAACTTTAGTGATGCAACGTTTAGGTTGCCTTAAACTATCATCAGCCATTCAGAGAATCGTTGAGGCATGTTTTTAGATTTCTAACTCTAACCTCTCCATCAATACTAAACTCATGATGTTGACAGAGGATCTTGTATCTACAACAGCATGTTCCACTAATATGCCATCAATATATGCTACTACCCTTGGATAATTCTTTTCAACATGCTCAAATCACCCGCGCTATAGCCAAGGGCTCCACGATATACCCATTGTGGAAAATCTTATTAAACTCTTTATGCACTCCTAGGATAACTTGATCAACTACAACTGAAGGGGAGCTATGGAGCTCTACCCCGAGACCTATGGACCGCTTATTGATCAAGCGTTTCAAGCCGAGCGGTCATGGCTACCTCTCACATAGCCGACGCGCAATGCCTACCTTACGGGTGTAGTGAGCTTACCTTGATGCTCGATCGAGTTCCCTCCTCTCTCTTGCACTCCGGTAGCTCCACGATCATTGCGGAAAGCTCAAGCAAGCTCAAGCCCTTTCCATCAAGCTCCATCCTCCATAGTCGCGCGAGAAAAGAGAAGAGAAGAGAAGAAGAGAAGATGAAGAGAGAAGACGAGGAGCTTCTTCTCCATGATCCCTCACTCTCACACACTCACTCCCTCACACTCCCTCAATCCCTTACTCAAGCACAAGCAAGAAGGCAAGAAACAAGAGAAGAAGAAGAAGCTTTGGCCACACACAAGAATGATCTTCTCATTCACTTTTGAACTTTATATACATGCCCTACTTTTTGGGCGGTCATCCCCACTTTTTACATGGCTGGCCATTAGCCTAGGCTGTCTTTCCTATTTCCCACCGTTCTAACTTATCCCATTCCCAATAGTGCATACAATTTGCACAAGAGTGATCCTGGCACTCTTTTACAAGGATTTGGGAGCGCTTTCACAATTAATGGTGCACTTTTACTCTTTTCTTTTCTCGAGGCGACATTGAGGCTTTCTAGAGAGGTCGTCATTCAAAATTTTCAGGGTCTGACTTCCATTCGGGGCACCTTTTCCTTCCTTTGTCCTGTGCCCTTTCGGTTATATCCTTTTTCCATTTTCCCGCTCCTCTGCTCCATTTTTCCACTCCTCTGTGCTGCGGTAAACATTACCCCCCTCATAGCTGAGTGCCAGTCCCATGGCGCTGTGGTGGGGAGTAGTGGGGTAGTTGGGGTTGTTGCTAAGTCTAACTGGTGGGTAGATGACCACAATCAAAAAGTGTTGTTGTGAATGAGAGGTGATGGAGTTTGATTAACGATGACCGGGAGAGATTTCGACGTGCTTTAGACTTCATGAAGATGCTCGGCATTTCTCACACAGTTGTAGCTCCCCTTCTGCGCGGCTGATAAAGGTTTTGCATGGGCATCTCTAATCCTTTTCATTGCCAGCCGGCTGTTGAGAACCATGTAGCCGTGCATCCTGTGCTGATCCAAAAGCACTTAATCAATAAGAAATCCGCATGTTTAGGGGTTTGAACATATATTTGGAGAATATGAGGTTCCAAAATCTATGCCAATGGTGGGTCCATCACAGAGTTTTCCTTCTGCTTGATTTGGTTCAATCATGGTAGCCATCAACATGTAGATGGTCGGCTACATCAAGCATGTTGGTCCATCCAACCATCGAAGTATGCAAAAGCTTCTAAAGTTACTGTAGTGGTGTCCTATCTAACTCATGGAAAAATTCATGGTCATTAGTGGATGTCGTGGATGGTCTTCTTTAGCTGGGTAGCCATTCATTGAGTCACGATCATAGCCTACAAGAGAAAGTTGTGCACTCCCTAAGGGGTGTGTCTGTCTCACGATGTGGTGTAAGTGCATGTGTAGTGGAACTGGGAGATGGGTCTAACCTTGGGTAAGCCCTTGGTAATGTCCCACACTTGAGGACCCAGTTCATGTGTTGTTGGAGGTGCAGTGCAAAACTTAGGGTGACAGGTTTGGAAGTCCTGCCCTTGATGTGCCCTAAGCATGAAGTGGGGGGGGCTAGGTGTAAACCCTAGGTGTAGTGAGCCCTCGTGCTTTTTTCTTTTCTCTTTTTCTTTTTCTTCTCTTTTTTTTTTGAAGAATTGCATACAAGGAAGATGTCCTGGCTAATGCCTATCACCTTCAGTTGGATTACGAGGCAGCCACAAGCATTGGGATAGGAATGCGTGACTTTGTAGATATTCTTTAATACCGGCTCGGGCCTTCAGAGGTGTGGATGACAAGAAAGGATGATTGCACCTCGTGAAGCGGGTATCACTCATATCCTCTAAGATTTCTAGGCAAAAGGAGGGAAGCAGGGTTACCCTCATCATTAGTCTAGTCATGGCTCTACTATTTATCCCTAGGTTGATGTCAAAAAAGAGAGGGAGGTGGGCTTCCTCCGCTGTGGGTCTCTACATTAGTAGGAACTTGATAAGCCTAAGATAATTATAGGGAGTTAAGAAGGCTGGATCTGGGCAAAAAGAAAAATTTGCGAGGAAGCTGTTGATAGATGGGAGGAGATCCTCTAACCTAAAGACTAGGCATTCCTCGGGGCTCTGGTAATGTTAGGAAAGTTAAAATCCCCATGAATATTTCGATCATAGTCAACTCCATGCCTACGGGGGTAGGGCATGTAGATGGGATCGTTGCGTTCTCTAGGGAGCAAGCTGCAGAAGGCGGTCCAAGCGTCAAAATTGGTATCCCAAATCCTCGTCCGCCACTTCGGCTGTGCCTCGTAGCCTTGGATGGTTTTGGGAACCCTGTTTACCTTGTCTTTCCAGTAGTCTTCAGGCTCTTGCCTCCATCTGGTTATTATGAGGCTTCTTTCCTCTATCCACCTGTTTGCAAGATAATTAGCCAGATCCTTGATCTTGGTTAGAATACCTAGAGGCAAAGCACGGTCCAGAGAGCGTGGAAAAGCAATTCAGCATCCTGCTTAAAGTTCGGACCCTCTTCGACATTCTGCTCGACAACTGATGGAACCGCTTGTGGTGGTGGTGGTGGCTGCTCATGCTCTTCAAACCCAAGTTCCTTAAGCTTAACAGTGGAGAGGTCGGCACGGCGTAGGTAGTGAAATTGCTGCTCTTTTGTGATTCCTGTGCCTGTTGGAAGCTCCCATTCTTGAAGGCCTTACTTTAGTACTCGGGTGGTTAGTTCTAGCTTCCTTCTTACCTTCTCCACTGAATCATTGCCCTCTGCCTGGGTGACATGTAGTACTGTGCTGAGGAAGGCTTGCCTTTGTGTGTTGGCACATACATCAGCAGCTTCTGCCCTAGACTCCGCAAGCACTCTCTTGCACTCAGCCACCACCAAGCATTCTGTTAAATCCATAACTCTTTCAAATTTGTCTCTTTCCCACTCACTAGCTCTCTCGTCCATCTTCTTTCTTCCCTCCTCCAGCTCACTTGCCAAGGTTGTCACAACTTGCTGCTGCTCATTCGTTAAGAACCAGAGTTGGTTCCTTTCCCTAGATTTTCGAGCCACCTATTCTTTAGCAATTTCTTTTGCTTGATTTGCAATGCTAAATCTTTTTTCTGCCTCAACAAATAGCTCTAACTTTTCTTGCACAAGCTGCTCGTGACTTTGGATCTCTGCAAAGTGCAATCTTCTTTGGGTGAACACCATGGCCATGAGGGCCTCTATGTCTCCCTTGGTAATCTCCAATGCATCTTGCAGTCGTTGTGCCTCATTCTGTAGCCTTTGTGCTTCTGCTGCGGGAACTCTCGGCCTTTCCTATTCTAGGAACTCTATTTCCCTCTCCAATCTTTCTTGTTCTTCAAGTTCATACCATAGCCAGAAAGCTATGGCATCTTCTTGTTGCTCACTTGGCTCGCCCTCCTAAGCTTCTATCTGTCTGTACCTTTCCAGTTCGGCAGTTCTCTGTTGCAAGTCAGCATACTGCCACACTAGTAACTTCAAGCTTCGTTGTTCTGCCACCAAGTTTTGCTCTTCATCTTCTAGCCTTTGTCTTAGGTGGCTCTCATTGTCCTGGGCTTCCTTGGTCTTTGCTTCCAATTGATCTTGTAGAGTTTTCACTTCCCTTCTTTGGTTGGCTCCTTGGTTTGAAACTTCCAGCCTTAAGGATGCAGAAGTTTCCTTTTCTTTCTCTAACTCCACTAGGGCTATCTTCTTTTCTTCTTTTGCCTTGTCTAATTGTGCTAGAAGCTCAGCCACATAAGCGTCATAGTCAGTACCAGATGGCATGGGAGTAGGGGCTGTAGTGGTTGATGCCTCTAGCTTCTGTTGTTTTGGATCTTGCCTAGACATGGCATCTGTGGGGCAGCGGGCCTTTTTGCTCCAGCTTCTGGTACAATTTCAGCCACTTTACTGACAAGTAGCTGCATCATGTTCATCAATTGGGCCGTGTCTAGAGAGGGTGTGGATTGCGGGGTGGTTGTGGTTGTGGTGTCGATTGGTATTGGCACAAAGGAGGAAGGCAGGGGGTGCAACAGGGACTTGCCCTTGCCTACAACTACTGGGGCCATTTCCACACTGCCACTTGCTTCAACTTCATGGTGGGGACTCAAAGGATTGATCTCCTCCCCCATGGGTTTCTTCAATGGATCTATGAGTGGCCTCTGCCAACTCAGCAAGTTCTTCCATTCTTAGTTCTTCGGCTTCCTCCTCTGCCCTTCTTTGCCTCTCTTCTTTTGCCCTCTTTGATTCTTCTCTAATTTTTTTGAGTTCTTCCTCTTCTTTTTTCCTTCGTTCCTCCTCCACCCTTCTTGACTCTCTTTGAGCCCTCTTCATCTTGGCTCGCTCTTCTTTGCTCAGTCTTTCTTTCTTCTCCTTCTGGCTCTTGTCACTCTTCTTTTGCTCCCGTGGTTTAGCCGCTTGAGTAGGTGGTACCTCCGGCTCTCCTTTGTCGCTTATTGTCCTTTCACTCGAGCCTTCTTCATCGCGGCGAGATGAGTTTTGGTGCACAGCTTGCTCTTCATCTACACTAGCATCCTTGATGGCCTCATGGATGATGACCATCAAGACACTGCCATATCTGATTGTGGAGGCTTTCAAGGTAGGCTTTTTCCTTGCGGATCGTGCAATATAAGCAGGAGACTCCCCACTAGCTGTTGGTGCTACCACTAGAGCCAGGAGCGCAACTCAACTCTTGATAGTTTTCTGCACAAAACCGTTCCAATCCACCTCCTCTGGAACTCCTGCAGCGATTCTCTCTAGTAATGGCCCCTCGATTCTGTTCATTAAAACGTTGTATCTATGTCCTGAGAAAAGGGCGTGGACCATTTTAGCTTGCATCTTTGTTGTGGGGTCTGGAATATCAGCCAAACTGATTCCATCCACTGTGTGCACGTCATCTTTTTTGACTCCCATCATGGTATATACATCTCTTCTTGGGCGCCTCTCCTTCTTGGACACAAGCCCTAGGGCTTTCTTGACGATAGTTGCATTAAGGGGCACTTGCACCCTTCTTTCCTAGTCATCGGTCCTTACTGTGACCGTGCCACAGCTTCTACCTTCATCAAAGCTCTTTAAAAAGTCAGTGCACATGCTGTAATCTACAACCTGTCCGACCTTTTCCACATACTTTCAGAGGTTGCATTTATCCACCAACTCCTTCACTACCGGCTCTTCCAGGATGACATTGTCTAAATTCAGGGTATGTTTGAACGTGAACTGGCTAAATCCACATGTCTCAACATTGATCCTATACTTTGTCAGCTCCTCTTCACTGAATGGAAGTTTACCCCCCTTTTCTTGTCCTGCCATGGTAGGTGCCTGTCATTACACCATGCCAATATTAGTGTTATGAATTGGCTCATCACTAACAAAAACCCAAGAAAGAATGTGTGTGACAATTTGCTGTGCTGCTTCAAAGGTATAAAACTTGGAAATAATTCAAAAGCAACATTTATTTCCTCCTTGCATTCTTTCCTATTTAAATTCAGTTGATCATTTTCATCCATCACTACACCTTGCTACATCACTTGGCTCTCACTTTGCTCCGCTCCCCCCCCTTCCTTAAGTTTTAAAGGAATCCTTCCTGGGATTAGCAAGGGAAGAAGGAGAACTCACATGGACTTTGTGGGGCGAGTTACTTGGCCAACAACCAAGTATAGAGGTGAGAGCAGAATTTAGGTGACGGGAAGTGCTTAAAAATAGCTAAAAATTATGAAGATCAAGGGAAAAATATTCACTGTCAAAGGCGGCGGCTCGATCTAGGACGATTTTAAGCGCCAAAGTGCTTTAAAGACGCCCGAGCGACACTTGTTGATTTTTCATAATTTTTCAAACAATCGTGCGGGTTGGCAAGAGTTACTGGCCAATGCGGGATGCTAAGCCGGACGCCCAGGATTTTTCAGAGCTCAATTCGGAGTCCGGACGGGGAAATGGCCAAGGAAACAGTCAAGATATGAAAAGGTGGACACTTGGGAGGCCAAATTTGAGCATGCCTTTTGAGTTTGGACCCCCCCCAAAAATTTTATGCACCTTATGAAGCAAAAAACGTGGAGAGAGAATGAAGAGGAATGAAAAAACGTGATCAACAGAGGGCGCCATTTTTTTCGCCATGGATGGAGAGAGGGCATCATGGCTGCTGCAAACAACCCCCCCAATGGATTATGGGGCTTCATTCCCCTCTGTCTGTGGACTCTATCGCCGCCTCTCGCCCGAGAAATGGTGGTCTCTATGAAGAATTCTGATTTCAGTCTTTCTCTCTCCTCCCTCTCTCTCTTCTAAAGGCAAGTTCATGTGGGGAGAAGAAGGAAGAAGAAAGAATGATGGAGGCTTGTCCGGCATGGATCGGATTGCTCCACGGGCTGGAAATGGTGATTGGTGATTGTGCTGGACATGAAGTGCTGCTGTTTTCCAAATCTACAGCCATGGACACAAAACCCGAAACACGCAAATAAGCGGTAATTTAAGATTTTCAAAGGAAATTTGAGTTTTTATGGCTTTTGATGGATGAAATGGTGTTCATGTGGGATAATAATTGTTCATGATACTGTTTTCCATGAGTTCTTGCTGGTCATAATCAAAAAATCAGAAAAATATGCATTTTGTGGTTCAAAATAATACATTAAAACACGTAAAACATGAAAAACAAGGGAAAATGAGGGTTTTTGGCATAAAAATGGAAAAATGGATAGGAACATCAACTAAACTTTCATTTTTCTGCAAGAAGGAACTAAGGGCCACAGCCCATAACCTGTTTTGAATTTTCAGCAATTAAATAATGCAGGAAAATAAGGGAAAATAGGGAAAAACCATGAAAAATAGGGGAAAAATACATTTTGGGTTCCGAAAAATAAGGATAAATAAGAACAATGTTTGTGAATGGTTGTGGGGACTGAAGCATGAGGATTTGCCTCAGTTCAACCCCGCCTTCTTGTTCTAGTGTGTCTTTTTCTAGTTTTTTCACATAAAATGATGTCAAAATACCCTATAAACCTATCCAACGATGCAATATTTAAACGGGGAAGGGTAGGGAAGTTGAAATATGTCTAAATGCCGTGTGAAGTGATGGAAAAGTTGCTGATTTCTATGCATAGCATTTAGGACGGATGATAATTAAGATCAAGGGTTTAGTAGCACGAGGATCACCTCGGTGCTAAGCCCATGCAACGAAGCACAAAGCGGTTAGAAAGGAAACCATTAAAAGAATGATTTACACTTGTGCACGATACTGTTTTGCTAAATGTTTGAGCACTAGGCATCCACCAAATGCATAGAGCATGAAAAAGAATTTAAAAGTATCAGTGATCAGCTCCTGGACATGCATTGCAATTGGTTTATTAGGACATGACCTACGTTGAGAGGCAGTGAGATACCCATGCTGTAGGCTAGTCGTGGGATCAAAAAGGGGAAATCAAGTAAGGACAATGGTACATTCCTGGACACGCTTATTTGGTACCTTGAGCGACGTTTGTGCGAAATGTCTAAATGTTGAGCGACGCATCGAGGGGCCAATCCCCAAGGTGTAGGAGAGTCGCAGAGGGTTGACGGCATTCAGCCGTAGGAGGAACCCCATGTGTATGTGATTCGAGCCTTTTGGCTATGTGAAAGGGACTCCCTCTGAGGAGTAGTGGGCTAGGATCAGTTGGACTACAACGTATTACAAACGCAATGTTTAGGAAGGCAGAGATTTTGATAGACGCTCCTGGCCGCGAGGCCGAGGGGTTGTCTTGTGCGTAGTGACGAGGTCCGGCTAGTGCATGAGCCAGTGCCGGCCCGTTTTTAGGTCCATCAGTGGTGCGTCTGCCGGGAGCTGCCGATAAGTGGCGGTCTCCGAATCTTGGTCTCATAAGGGACCTGTTAGTTTTATGATAGCCGCCTTGAAGCGGTGGATATCAAGTTAGTCTGATAAAAACTTTGGTCATTAGTATGACGGTCAATCCAAGAAATTCCCAACACCCAAAGGATACTTTGTCTATCTTGAACACTCTAGTGGGATCTTTAACACGTTGGGTGATTGACTATTTTACCCTTTGCCCTGAAAGTGATACCATGCTTGAGTTTGGGTCCCTATGGGAAAATACCCATGGAGCTACCTCTAAGATTAATAGCCCATGGCGATTAGAGAATAGGGAAAGTGAAAGTAATGTTAAGATGACACAGTCATCTATGATAATTCATGATGATAATGTCATAGAAAAGAGTGTGACAATGATGGTTAATATGCACATAGGAGGACATGATGATTATGATCTAAAGATACATCCGATGCTAGTGCCCGACGTAGTTGGGTACCGTAGTGTGATTGCCAAGATCCATAAAGCATTGGATGATGTCCATGTGTGTGGAAAACCATTGTTAGTAAGGAAGATTTCATTAGGACCTATCCTAAGTTTTAGCAAAGTGGTGGTAGATGAGAATAGGCTTACTAGAACACCACTAGCAGATGATGGGATAGATTCCCTATTGCATAGTGTTGGATTCCCTAAACCACTTTGTGAGTTGGCGGAAAGGGAAGTTCATGGAATTAGTGACTCTACCACACCAGTAAAGGTGGAAATGGAAGAGGTTAAAGACCCTAATACACTGGTATTAGGTCAAGAGGAATACGAAGATTTTAATGACCCAGTCTTGATCCCAAAAGGGAGGACTAAATGTCCTCCTCTTTATAGGGATCTCCCAGTGTTTTATGGGTTGCCAAATGAGGATCCGATGATTCATTTAAGAGAATACGACCTAACTTGTATTGCAAGTGGGTTTGACGATATACATCGGATGCTTGTATTCCCAAGTACCCTAAAGGGGGAGGCAAGGAAATGGTACTGGAACCTCCCAAGAGGGTCGATCAAATCATTTGAGGAGTCTTGTGATAGATTTCTAGATGAGTATGAAAAACAGCTCCCTATGATTCAGGTCTTAGGGCAGCTTATGCAGTTTAGACAAGAGTCTTATCTTTCTGTTAAAGAGTATGCTAGAGCCTTTGATAGTACTCTTAGGCTTTGGCCAAGAAGAGCCATTGCATTAGCAGATGATGTGCTATGTGAGCTCTTTTTGAATGGCTTAGAGATTAATATGCAAATCCAAGTGGGACTGCGGAATCCTAAGTCATTAAGGGAAGCAAAAATGCATGCCATCGATTATGAGGGTCATATTCAGAGATGTTGGGAAAACTTTTGGAGTTTTCCCCACTCAGTACACGTGCATCCTAGCTTCCAACCATTTCTGCAAGAAGACAGCTCACTTGTTGATACCAAGGCAGCCTATGAGGGGAACCTTAGTGGCCAAAATCTCAAAGCAGAAAATGGCCATCCTATGAGTAGTAATGACATGCCTCTCAGTGAACAGGTTCCAAGCCATGTAAGTCCCATTAGGGCTTGCAACACTTCCACGAGAGATAGTTGTGATGGAAATATGGATCGCACCAATGGGCCTATGAGTGTTGATAAGAATTCTGTGTGTGGTTCTAATTTTGTTGCTAGTAAGGCTCTTGAGAGACCTTTGGTATTGGAATCATGCTTCCGAGTGGATGTTGTTCCTTCCAGTGAAAGCATGGTTCTTATGGAAGAAAATTTACAGTATGGACGTAAACAAGTAAAGACATCTTTTGTAAAGAGGATGCAAAATGCTAAAAGTCCACCTATGCTTCACAAAGGTCATAAGGATGTGAGGCCATTTAGCCATAGGGATAAGTTTGCATTGAGTTCATTAGACCAGTGCAACAAATTGAGGGAGTGCAAGAATATTAAGGGAAATGTGAGATGGGTTTGGAGACCCAAAATCTCCAAAAGTATGGCAGGAGTGTCAGATGCAAGGCCAAGGATCCCATCTGGATATATTCTGTTGAACCCCCAAGAGGGTAAGATTGGATATACATCTGACCATATACACTGCCTTGGGATACACCCATGTGATATGCTTAGGCTTGAAGTTCTACCTAGTTTGGGTCCCAGCATTGATCTACGTGAAAACCCAAATAGGGGAGGTTTGAATGAGTACAAAGCTATGATTCTTTCTCCCAAAGGAGCCACTCAGCCGCTTGAACGACTAGGTTATTCGGATTACAATAAATGTGGGACATGCGAGCCCACTCAGGTTGTTCATTCAGCTCATAGTGCCCAAGAAGGGATCGGTCTTATTGATGAGTTATTTGTGGAAAGACTTGGACTTGTAGCTCTACAAGAAGAAAACCATAAGATTAAAAAGGAAAAGAAAAAAAAGAGGAAAAAAATACAAGATCAAGCTTTTAGCTAACTTGCATGAGTAGCATGGGGCTAGTCGACCTATGATATGCTATCTTTGGCACCTTGGGTAGTCTGAGAGGGTGTGATGTATATGCCAAGGACATCAGTATTACGTGGACTAAAATGGCCTATCTAGTTTTAAGCTAGGAAGGCTAGCTGCTTTGGATATTACCTCCAGATTTTGTTAGGCCAAGAGGGCCGATTTAGTTTTGTAGTGAAGTATTTTATTTCATTAGGCCAAGAGGGCCATTTCCCTGTCTAGTGCGGGTGCGTTTAATTGGGTTTTTGTTTTAAGTGTTGTGCTGGACAGATTTCGTGGCTCGTGGAATTTTGTGGAGCCTAGAGGAGCCTGTGCTGCGATGGAAGCTTCTTGCGGCCAATCCAGGTGATATTTCTCCTTTACGAGTACCTTTCTTTCCTGTTATATGTGTATTTGTACTTGTCGAGGGGATACATTTTTGTTGGGGACCGGCAACCAAGGCATGAAGTCCCAGGTTTAGGCTAAGTATGTTTGAGGGAGGTCGGAGTAGTCATTGCCTCCTGTAAAGACATTGTTAGACATTGAAAGACCTGTTTTAGAAGGAAGTCCGAGTGGCCCTGTTCTGCTAGCCTGGTAGGCAGCCGTTCTAGGAGTTCTTGTTAGTAGTGAGGCAGTTAGAGAAGCCTGCCAGAAGACAATCATAATGATGCCAAGAAATCTTGAATATCCTAAAAGATGAATATAAATACGAAGGTGTGTAAAAAGGGGTTCTAACCCCTCTTAAAGAAAAGAAATGAAAAGAAATGAAAATATATAAGCAGTTGATCATTGCCTTGCGAAGGCCTGGTAGGTTCCTGGGGACGAGTCAGACCTGGGGCCGATACCTTGTCTTCCTAGGGGTGGCTTCTTGCTGACAAAAAAAAAAAGGAAGGTTGGAGCGAAAATAAAAGTGAGCGTTAAAAAAGGATTAAGTGTCGCCTTGCGAGGGCTTGGTAGGTTCTTGGGTGCCGAGACAGGTCCTGAGGCCGATGCCCTGTTCTCCTCGGGTCACTACGCTCAGCTCCCTCCTTTTTACATGCCCAAGTAGAAACATCCAATACAAACCCTAAAAGAAGAACTGTACTGAAAGAAAATACTCCTTGATCAGGCTATAGGAGTCCTCGCCTTGCAGGAGCTCCTAGTGGTGTTGTCTTTAGTTGGTCAGTAGTTCAGACTACCACTTAGGGCAACCTCTTTGGCAGTTCTTTTTAGTTTGGCTGTGTTGGAGCAGTTGGTTAGTGACTCACTTCGGATCTTCTATTCGATGATGCTAGGCCTACTCCTTGTGGATGTTATGCCTTGGTTCTGCCAGGGGTAGGGGGAGCATTGTGCTGAGTTTTATGATGATAATTGTTTTGTATCAGTTTGATGCTTCTTTGGTTGTTTCTGTGCAGATATGTTCGTGGATTCGACGGGCTGAGTCGCCCTATCCCGTGGTCGCCAATGAGAGCAGAATTTAGGTGACGGGAAGTGCTTAAAAATAGCTAAAAATTATGAAGATCAAGGGAAAAATATTCACTGTCAAAGGCGGCGGCTCGATCTAGGACGATTTTAAGCGCCAAAGTGCTTTAAAGACGCCCGAGCGACACTTGTTGATTTTTCATAATTTTTCAAACAATCGTGCGGGTTGGCAAGAGTTACTGGCCAATGCGGGATGCTAAGCCGGACGCCCAGGATTTTTCAGAGCTCAATTCGGAGTCCGGACGGGGAAATGGCCAAGGAAACAGTCAAGATATGAAAAGGTGGACACTTGGGAGGCCAAATTTGAGCATGCCTTTTGAGTTTGGACCCCCCCCAAAAATTTTATGCACCTTATGAAGCAAAAAACGTGGAGAGAGAATGAAGAGGAATGAAAAAACGTGATCAACAGAGGGCGCCATTTTTTTCGCCATGGATGGAGAGAGGGCATCATGGCTGCTGCAAACAACCCCCCCAATGGATTATGGGGCTTCATTCCCCTTTGTCTGTGGACTCTATCGCCGCCTCTCGCCCGAGAAATGGTGGTCTCTATGAAGAATTCTGATTTCAGTCTTTCTCTCTCCTCCCTCTCTCTCTTCTAAAGGCAAGTTCATGTGGGGAGAAGAAGGAAGAAGAAAGAATGATGGAGGCTTGTCCGGCATGGATCGGATTGCTCCACGGGCTGGAAATGGTGATTGGTGATTGTGCTGGACATGAAGTGCTGCTGTTTTCCAAATCTACAGCCATGGACACAAAACCCGAAACACGCAAATAAGCGGTAATTTAAGATTTTCAAAGGAAATTTGAGTTTTTATGGCTTTTGATGGATGAAATGGTGTTCATGTGGGATAATAATTGTTCATGATACTGTTTTCCATGAGTTCTTGCTGGTCATAATCAAAAAATCAGAAAAATATGCATTTTGTGGTTCAAAATAATACATTAAAACACGTAAAACATGAAAAACAAGGGAAAATGAGGGTTTTTGGCATAAAAATGGAAAAATGGATAGGAACATCAACTAAACTTTCATTTTTCTGCAAGAAGGAACTAAGGGCCACAGCCCATAACCTGTTTTGAATTTTCAGCAATTAAATAATGCAGGAAAATAAGGGAAAATAGGGAAAAACCATGAAAAATAGGGGAAAAATACATTTTGGGTTCCGAAAAATAAGGATAAATAAGAACAATGTTTGTGAATGGTTGTGGGGACTGAAGCATGAGGATTTGCCTCAGTTCAACCCCGCCTTCTTGTTCTAGTGTGTCTTTTTCTAGTTTTTTCACATAAAATGATGTCAAAATACCCTATAAACCTATCCAACGATGCAATATTTAAACGGGGAAGGGTAGGGAAGTTGAAATATGTCTAAATGCCGTGTGAAGTGATGGAAAAGTTGCTGATTTCTATGCATAGCATTTAGGACGGATGATAATTAAGATCAAGGGTTTAGTAGCACGAGGATCACCTCGGTGCTAAGCCCATGCAACGAAGCACAAAGCGGTTAGAAAGGAAACCATTAAAAGAATGATTTACACTTGTGCACGATACTGTTTTGCTAAATGTTTGAGCACTAGGCATCCACCAAATGCATAGAGCATGAAAAAGAATTTAAAAGTATCAGTGATCAGCTCCTGGACATGCATTGCAATTGGTTTATTAGGACATGACCTACGTTGAGAGGCAGTGAGATACCCATGCTGTAGGCTAGTCGTGGGATCAAAAAGGGGAAATCAAGTAAGGACAATGGTACATTCCTGGACACGCTTATTTGGTACCTTGAGCGACGTTTGTGCGAAATGTCTAAATGTTGAGCGACGCATCGAGGGGCCAATCCCCAAGGTGTAGGAGAGTCGCAGAGGGTTGACGGCATTCAGCCGTAGGAGGAACCCCATGTGTATGTGATTCGAGCCTTTTGGCTATGTGAAAGGGACTCCCTCTGAGGAGTAGTGGGCTAGGATCAGTTGGACTACAACGTATTACAAACGCAATGTTTAGGAAGGCAGAGATTTTGATAGACGCTCCTGGCCGCGAGGCCGAGGGGTTGTCTTGTGCGTAGTGACGAGGTCCGGCTAGTGCATGAGCCAGTGCCGGCCCGTTTTTAGGTCCATCAGTGGTGCGTCTGCCGGGAGCTGCCGATAAGTGGCGGTCTCCGAATCTTGGTCTCATAAGGGACCTGTTAGTTTTATGATAGCCGCCTTGAAGCGGTGGATATCAAGTTAGTCTGATAAAAACTTTGGTCATTAGTATGACGGTCAATCCAAGAAATTCCCAACACCCAAAGGATACTTTGTCTATCTTGAACACTCTAGTGGGATCTTTAACACGTTGGGTGATTGACTATTTTACCCTTTGCCCTGAAAGTGATACCATGCTTGAGTTTGGGTCCCTATGGGAAAATACCCATGGAGCTACCTCTAAGATTAATAGCCCATGGCGATTAGAGAATAGGGAAAGTGAAAGTAATGTTAAGATGACACAGTCATCTATGATAATTCATGATGATAATGTCATAGAAAAGAGTGTGACAATGATGGTTAATATGCACATAGGAGGACATGATGATTATGATCTAAAGATACATCCGATGCTAGTGCCCGACGTAGTTGGGTACCGTAGTGTGATTGCCAAGATCCATAAAGCATTGGATGATGTCCATGTGTGTGGAAAACCATTGTTAGTAAGGAAGATTTCATTAGGACCTATCCTAAGTTTTAGCAAAGTGGTGGTAGATGAGAATAGGCTTACTAGAACACCACTAGCAGATGATGGGATAGATTCCCTATTGCATAGTGTTGGATTCCCTAAACCACTTTGTGAGTTGGCGGAAAGGGAAGTTCATGGAATTAGTGACTCTACCACACCAGTAAAGGTGGAAATGGAAGAGGTTAAAGACCCTAATACACTGGTATTAGGTCAAGAGGAATACGAAGATTTTAATGACCCAGTCTTGATCCCAAAAGGGAGGACTAAATGTCCTCCTCTTTATAGGGATCTCCCAGTGTTTTATGGGTTGCCAAATGAGGATCCGATGATTCATTTAAGAGAATACGACCTAACTTGTATTGCAAGTGGGTTTGACGATATACATCGGATGCTTGTATTCCCAAGTACCCTAAAGGGGGAGGCAAGGAAATGGTACTGGAACCTCCCAAGAGGGTCGATCAAATCATTTGAGGAGTCTTGTGATAGATTTCTAGATGAGTATGAAAAACAGCTCCCTATGATTCAGGTCTTAGGGCAGCTTATGCAGTTTAGACAAGAGTCTTATCTTTCTGTTAAAGAGTATGCTAGAGCCTTTGATAGTACTCTTAGGCTTTGGCCAAGAAGAGCCATTGCATTAGCAGATGATGTGCTATGTGAGCTCTTTTTGAATGGCTTAGAGATTAATATGCAAATCCAAGTGGGACTGCGGAATCCTAAGTCATTAAGGGAAGCAAAAATGCATGCCATCGATTATGAGGGTCATATTCAGAGATGTTGGGAAAACTTTTGGAGTTTTCCCCACTCAGTACACGTGCATCCTAGCTTCCAACCATTTCTGCAAGAAGACAGCTCACTTGTTGATACCAAGGCAGCCTATGAGGGGAACCTTAGTGGCCAAAATCTCAAAGCAGAAAATGGCCATCCTATGAGTAGTAATGACATGCCTCTCAGTGAACAGGTTCCAAGCCATGTAAGTCCCATTAGGGCTTGCAACACTTCCACGAGAGATAGTTGTGATGGAAATATGGATCGCACCAATGGGCCTATGAGTGTTGATAAGAATTCTGTGTGTGGTTCTAATTTTGTTGCTAGTAAGGCTCTTGAGAGACCTTTGGTATTGGAATCATGCTTCCGAGTGGATGTTGTTCCTTCCAGTGAAAGCATGGTTCTTATGGAAGAAAATTTACAGTATGGACGTAAACAAGTAAAGACATCTTTTGTAAAGAGGATGCAAAATGCTAAAAGTCCACCTATGCTTCACAAAGGTCATAAGGATGTGAGGCCATTTAGCCATAGGGATAAGTTTGCATTGAGTTCATTAGACCAGTGCAACAAATTGAGGGAGTGCAAGAATATTAAGGGAAATGTGAGATGGGTTTGGAGACCCAAAATCTCCAAAAGTATGGCAGGAGTGTCAGATGCAAGGCCAAGGATCCCATCTGGATATATTCTGTTGAACCCCCAAGAGGGTAAGATTGGATATACATCTGACCATATACACTGCCTTGGGATACACCCATGTGATATGCTTAGGCTTGAAGTTCTACCTAGTTTGGGTCCCAGCATTGATCTACGTGAAAACCCAAATAGGGGAGGTTTGAATGAGTACAAAGCTATGATTCTTTCTCCCAAAGGAGCCACTCAGCCGCTTGAACGACTAGGTTATTCGGATTACAATAAATGTGGGACATGCGAGCCCACTCAGGTTGTTCATTCAGCTCATAGTGCCCAAGAAGGGATCGGTCTTATTGATGAGTTATTTGTGGAAAGACTTGGACTTGTAGCTCTACAAGAAGAAAACCATAAGATTAAAAAGGAAAAGAAAAAAAAGAGGAAAAAAATACAAGATCAAGCTTTTAGCTAACTTGCATGAGTAGCATGGGGCTAGTCGACCTATGATATGCTATCTTTGGCACCTTGGGTAGTCTGAGAGGGTGTGATGTATATGCCAAGGACATCAGTATTACGTGGACTAAAATGGCCTATCTAGTTTTAAGCTAGGAAGGCTAGCTGCTTTGGATATTACCTCCAGATTTTGTTAGGCCAAGAGGGCCGATTTAGTTTTGTAGTGAAGTATTTTATTTCATTAGGCCAAGAGGGCCATTTCCCTGTCTAGTGCGGGTGCGTTTAATTGGGTTTTTGTTTTAAGTGTTGTGCTGGACAGATTTCGTGGCTCGTGGAATTTTGTGGAGCCTAGAGGAGCCTGTGCTGCGATGGAAGCTTCTTGCGGCCAATCCAGGTGATATTTCTCCTTTACGAGTACCTTTCTTTCCTGTTATATGTGTATTTGTACTTGTCGAGGGGATACATTTTTGTTGGGGACCGGCAACCAAGGCATGAAGTCCCAGGTTTAGGCTAAGTATGTTTGAGGGAGGTCGGAGTAGTCATTGCCTCCTGTAAAGACATTGTTAGACATTGAAAGACCTGTTTTAGAAGGAAGTCCGAGTGGCCCTGTTCTGCTAGCCTGGTAGGCAGCCGTTCTAGGAGTTCTTGTTAGTAGTGAGGCAGTTAGAGAAGCCTGCCAGAAGACAATCATAATGATGCCAAGAAATCTTGAATATCCTAAAAGATGAATATAAATACGAAGGTGTGTAAAAAGGGGTTCTAACCCCTCTTAAAGAAAAGAAATGAAAAGAAATGAAAATATATAAGCAGTTGATCATTGCCTTGCGAAGGCCTGGTAGGTTCCTGGGGACGAGTCAGACCTGGGGCCGATACCTTGTCTTCCTAGGGGTGGCTTCTTGCTGACAAAAAAAAAAAGGAAGGTTGGAGCGAAAATAAAAGTGAGCGTTAAAAAAGGATTAAGTGTCGCCTTGCGAGGGCTTGGTAGGTTCTTGGGTGCCGAGACAGGTCCTGAGGCCGATGCCCTGTTCTCCTCGGGTCACTACGCTCAGCTCCCTCCTTTTTACATGCCCAAGTAGAAACATCCAATACAAACCCTAAAAGAAGAACTGTACTGAAAGAAAATACTCCTTGATCAGGCTATAGGAGTCCTCGCCTTGCAGGAGCTCCTAGTGGTGTTGTCTTTAGTTGGTCAGTAGTTCAGACTACCACTTAGGGCAACCTCTTTGGCAGTTCTTTTTAGTTTGGCTGTGTTGGAGCAGTTGGTTAGTGACTCACTTCGGATCTTCTATTCGATGATGCTAGGCCTACTCCTTGTGGATGTTATGCCTTGGTTCTGCCAGGGGTAGGGGGAGCATTGTGCTGAGTTTTATGATGATAATTGTTTTGTATCAGTTTGATGCTTCTTTGGTTGTTTCTGTGCAGATATGTTCGTGGATTCGACGGGCTGAGTCGCCCTATCCCGTGGTCGCCAATGAGAGCAGAATTTAGGTGACGGGAAGTGCTTAAAAATAGCTAAAAATTATGAAGATCAAGGGAAAAATATTCACTGTCAAAGGCGGCGGCTCGATCTAGGACGATTTTAAGCGCCAAAGTGCTTTAAAGACGCCCGAGCGACACTTGTTGATTTTTCATAATTTTTCAAACAATCGTGCGGGTTGGCAAGAGTTACTGGCCAATGCGGGATGCTAAGCCGGACGCCCAGGATTTTTCAGAGCTCAATTCGGAGTCCGGACGGGGAAATGGCCAAGGAAACAGTCAAGATATGAAAAGGTGGACACTTGGGAGGCCAAATTTGAGCATGCCTTTTGAGTTTGGACCCCCCCCAAAAATTTTATGCACCTTATGAAGCAAAAAACGTGGAGAGAGAATGAAGAGGAATGAAAAAACGTGATCAACAGAGGGCGCCATTTTTTTCGCCATGGATGGAGAGAGGGCATCATGGCTGCTGCAAACAACCCCCCCAATGGATTATGGGGCTTCATTCCCCTCTGTCTGTGGACTCTATCGCCGCCTCTCGCCCGAGAAATGGTGGTCTCTATGAAGAATTCTGATTTCAGTCTTTCTCTCTCCTCCCTCTCTCTCTTCTAAAGGCAAGTTCATGTGGGGAGAAGAAGGAAGAAGAAAGAATGATGGAGGCTTGTCCGGCATGGATCGGATTGCTCCACGGGCTGGAAATGGTGATTGGTGATTGTGCTGGACATGAAGTGCTGCTGTTTTCCAAATCTACAGCCATGGACACAAAACCCGAAACACGCAAATAAGCGGTAATTTAAGATTTTCAAAGGAAATTTGAGTTTTTATGGCTTTTGATGGATGAAATGGTGTTCATGTGGGATAATAATTGTTCATGATACTGTTTTCCATGAGTTCTTGCTGGTCATAATCAAAAAATCAGAAAAATATGCATTTTGTGGTTCAAAATAATACATTAAAACACGTAAAACATGAAAAACAAGGGAAAATGAGGGTTTTTGGCATAAAAATGGAAAAATGGATAGGAACATCAACTAAACTTTCATTTTTCTGCAAGAAGGAACTAAGGGCCACAGCCCATAACCTGTTTTGAATTTTCAGCAATTAAATAATGCAGGAAAATAAGGGAAAATAGGGAAAAACCATGAAAAATAGGGGAAAAATACATTTTGGGTTCCGAAAAATAAGGATAAATAAGAACAATGTTTGTGAATGGTTGTGGGGACTGAAGCATGAGGATTTGCCTCAGTTCAACCCCGCCTTCTTGTTCTAGTGTGTCTTTTTCTAGTTTTTTCACATAAAATGATGTCAAAATACCCTATAAACCTATCCAACGATGCAATATTTAAACGGGGAAGGGTAGGGAAGTTGAAATATGTCTAAATGCCGTGTGAAGTGATGGAAAAGTTGCTGATTTCTATGCATAGCATTTAGGACGGATGATAATTAAGATCAAGGGTTTAGTAGCACGAGGATCACCTCGGTGCTAAGCCCATGCAACGAAGCACAAAGCGGTTAGAAAGGAAACCATTAAAAGAATGATTTACACTTGTGCACGATACTGTTTTGCTAAATGTTTGAGCACTAGGCATCCACCAAATGCATAGAGCATGAAAAAGAATTTAAAAGTATCAGTGATCAGCTCCTGGACATGCATTGCAATTGGTTTATTAGGACATGACCTACGTTGAGAGGCAGTGAGATACCCATGCTGTAGGCTAGTCGTGGGATCAAAAAGGGGAAATCAAGTAAGGACAATGGTACATTCCTGGACACGCTTATTTGGTACCTTGAGCGACGTTTGTGCGAAATGTCTAAATGTTGAGCGACGCATCGAGGGGCCAATCCCCAAGGTGTAGGAGAGTCGCAGAGGGTTGACGGCATTCAGCCGTAGGAGGAACCCCATGTGTATGTGATTCGAGCCTTTTGGCTATGTGAAAGGGACTCCCTCTGAGGAGTAGTGGGCTAGGATCAGTTGGACTACAACGTATTACAAACGCAATGTTTAGGAAGGCAGAGATTTTGATAGACGCTCCTGGCCGCGAGGCCGAGGGGTTGTCTTGTGCGTAGTGACGAGGTCCGGCTAGTGCATGAGCCAGTGCCGGCCCGTTTTTAGGTCCATCAAGAGGTTAGGGTTATATTCAAGCTGGGCATGACGATCAAGTTCACATGGTCGTATGGAAGCTTGGGTGATATAGGTCAAGACATCATGAAAAATGTCCCCAGAGTTGAGGCGGCTAGCAACGTGTAGTTCCTCTTCCGTAAGGAATTGGTCAATGCAAGGGTGGGCTAACACATGGTCGTCTAAGTGTATGTTGTGTGTAATGGCCAAAACCCTAAACGAAAGAGGTGCCACATAAGTAGGGTCATGTTCAATTTTTTGGATTGCCCTTCTTTGCTCGGCATTGGTCATGATGCGGCAGCCTTTTTTCTCCCATTGGAGTCAAGGCATACCACAGTTGTAAGAATGAAGAATTAGAGCTGGCAAGCTGCGTGAGCTCCTCCAGTTCTTGTTCAGGTGTAGAGCGAGTAGGCTTGTGGTACGAGGTAATTAGTCTTCTGAGAATGGCTTGCTCCTTTGAGATTTCTCCATTAGAGATTAATTCGGTGGCAATTTTGGGGAATTTGACAATCATTAATTTGTAGTCTTCCCAGTGCATGGCAACGCACGAACATCAGAAGCAAGCGGTTCATCAAGAAGTCCTAGGTCAAGCCTCTCATAGCTCCTAGCGAATGTGGTGAAGGTATTATCTAACACCTTGATGCATGTCACTACGTCATCTCCCGAGGTCTCAGCAAGATCCTTGGCCACTGAAAGGAAAGATCGTCTTTCATACAAAGGCCTAATACCTGCTGGTGGTGATGGTGCAATTGGGCTGGACAGTGGTGACTCCATTGATGGCATCACAGATGGGACTTAGCAATCAGAAGCACTTTGAGATGCTGCAGGAGGCTCCAATGGCATAGGAAGTGTGCTGCATTCTATCTGAGCCAGCATGGGGGTGCTCAACTTCTCTGACTTGGATAATTCTGGGGCATCTAGCTTTGGACGATATATGTGTTGGGATTCATTAATCACAACCGGTGCTGGTCCAACTTGCTTTGCAGCCTGGGCTCCGTATGTGCAAGCCTCTCTAGCTGGAGTGTGGTTGCTTAGAGTTGAGCCTCTTGAATGTCCACTCTTAGGCACCCATATCTAGGGGTTGCCCTCATAGTATCATTGTGCTCGCAAGAGATCTTTGGGGATCCATCGCAGCATGGTCGTGCACCTACGTCGATAGTGTCTGAGTTGTCTCTTAGACTGTGACTAATAGTTTTTGCATTTAGAAGCACATTTCTGCGGTTTACCAGGAGGTGGCCCTTGTCTTTTTGGCACCCATATGAGCGTGGACTCATTGGCCTTGTAAATGGCCTTGGTGGGCTTGGTTCTAGCAGTTTGAGCATGGGGTGAGATATCACAGCCCTTCTCCCTAGGCTTGGTCATAGGCGTGGACGTAGGGGTCTTTATCAGTGGCTTTGCAATTGTAGAAGGATCAAGATAACCCTTGCTGAAAGTAGTCACTATGCGCACGTTGCCTATAGCAAGATGGATGCAATCTAGGTTATAGTCCACATTGCAGTTCGTTTTCTTTTTAAAATTGCAACCTAGTAGTGACTTATTACAGACCCCTTTAGCATTTGGCAACACATAAAAGAAGACTGGTATACTTTCAGGCTCGATAGAGACAGCCACTTTGCATTTTCCTAAGAGTGAGTAAGTGTTGCCCCCAAATGGGCTAAGTTTAGCATTTGTGGGCTGTAATTTAGGTTGACCAATGCATGTCCAATGGTCATGCATCAAGATATTATAGTCGGCACCTTCATCAATCAAGGCATCAAAATAATACGTCCATTCTACAGTGACGGTGATTCGTAGGTAGGCGGGTGCCACTACTTCTTCATCTTGATCTATCAGTTCGGTAATAGTGACCACGTAGATGTTGACAGAGGCTTCAAGCATAGGTGGCTCATGCAACAGATGGGAAGGAGGATAGTACTTTTTCATTCGACTGCCATTGAAAAAGCCTATTCCTTCACCTTCGAGAGTCTCCAATTCAACATTGCATGTTCTACTAATTGTACGTACTCGGAAAGGTCCTAGTCCTCGAAATTTCATTTTTTGTTTGTGACCCTTCACAGAGTATTGTAAAACGAGGTCCCCCTGATCAAAGTTGCGATGTTTGACATGCTTGTCAAACCACATCTTTCTTCGTGCCTTCTCACAAATCAGAGCATGGGTGGCTAAGAGTCGAGTCTCCGTGAGACACTCTAACTCCACTAAGGGGTTGGTCCAAGCCTCTCTTCCCTCCCAACACTCCTGGGCTGCTATCCTTAAGCTAGGGACAAAGAACTCTAAGGGTAGAATGGCCTTCATTCCATAAGTCAGCCTAAAGGGTGTCTGTCCTATAGCCATCTTATAAGCTGTACGATAGGCCCACAAGGCCGCCATTAATTTGTTATCCCAGTCACTTCGTGATGTGGATACCACCTTCATAACCACGTTGACTAGGATTTTATTCGTGGATTCTACTTGGCCATTTTCTTGAGGGTACTAGGGTGAGGATCTTCTATGAATGATTAGGAAGGTCGAGAGCAGATGGGATATCACTTCATTAATGAAGTGTGTGCCCTGATCACTTACTAGTTCAATTGGACAACCAAAACATGAAAGGACCTGCTCCCACAAGAACTTCGCGGTTGTTCTAGTGTCGTTCTTCCTAGTGGCTCTTGCCTTTGCCCACTTCATCAGGTAATCAGTTGCCACAATGATATAGCATGCCTGGGAGTACTGTGCCGTAGGATTGATAGATCCAATGAAGTCAATGCCTCATTTTTTGAAGGGCTATCGTGCTATTACAGGGTCAACTCCATCTTATCCTTGCGCACAAGCACCTTAGTCCTCTGGCACTCATCGCAATGTTTTACAAATTCAGCAGCATCACGGAATAGGGTGGGCCACCATAGTTGGAATTGTAGCACCTTACGGGCTATTGTATCCCCACTAAAGTGTCCTCCAGCTATTCCACCATGCACTTCTCTCAATACATCGTGCATCTCATGCTTACACACACACCTATGCAACAAACTGTCTTGTCCTAGCCTATAGAGTTGGTCGGCGATCAGTTGGTGTGGCTAGATCTTTAAGATAAGTCTACTTAGCCTAGCTTTCTCAATAGGTCTCTCAGGTAGACCATTCTCTAGCACTTGAACTACATCATCGGCCCAATATGGCATCAGATCCACTCTAAACAAGTCTTTTTTGCTAGACAGGCTAAAGAGATGATCGTCCAGGTAGGTTGTTAGGTATGCCTTGTCCAGCAGCTTCTCCTGTGGGTATGAAGGACATGTGATCAGCCATGTAGTGTTGCTTTTTCTTATGTATAACCACAGAAAAATCGAATTCCAACAAGAGAAGTAACCATCTAGCTATGCGACCTGTAACACACGGCTTGTTCATGAGATAAAGCAAGGCTTGATGGTCAACGAAAAAGACGAAGGGGATGGCCAACAGATAATGCCTAAATTTCTTTACAGCAAACACGATGGCTAACCCTTCCCTTTCTATAGTGGAATAGTTCATCTCCGTTTCAGTGAGCTTCCTGCTGTCAAAACTCACGGGGTAATCTAGGTTATGCTCACTAGGCTGGCATAGAATAGCTCCAATAGCAAACTTAGAGGCATCTATGTGTATAGTGGTGAGATCCTCCTTCAACTCTTCATATGCACGTTGGCATTCCTCAGTCCACGCGAATACGATCACAGCTTGTACAATGGTCTAGCAATCAGTGCATAATTCAGTACAAAGCGTCGATAGTATCCCGTATGGCCTAAGAAACACTGAACGCCCTTGTAGTTAATGGGTGGTGGTAGGTCTACAATGAACCGGACTTTTGAGAAGTTAGTGGTAATGCGGTTCCTTGACACTACGTGCCCTAGGATACATCTGTGCTTCACCCAGAACTGGCACTTTAAGGGGTTCAACGAGAGGTTGTATAACCGACACCGTTCAAAGACAGCTCTCAACTTTTCTAAGTGTTCGGCCCAACTAGAGTGTATGCATAAGTCATCTACGAACACCTCGAGCTCGCGTCTAAGCATATCCTTGAAGATGGTGCACATTAATCGTTGAAAGGTCACATGCGCATTCATTAGCCCAAAGGGCATAACGATGTAGGCAAACACATCCCACTCCGTGGAGAAGATAGTCTTGTGCCTGTCGTCATGGTGCACTTGCACTTGATTATAGCCAGAGAAGCCATCCAGGAAGCTGTAAGCTTCTTTGCCTGCTACCCTCTCCATCATGTGCTCGGTATACAGTAAGGGGTAGTTGTCCCTCTTCGTAGCGGCATTAACTTTCTTGTAGTTCACGCACTCTCAAATTTTACCATTCTTTTTCATAACAATCACTATAGGTGATATCCAATCCATGTGCTCAATCTCATATATAAATCCTACCTTCAGGATCTTATCGATTTCCTCCTTCATTGCATAGGCGTGTTTGGGATTCATAGGGCAAGGTCGTTGCTTTGTTGGCACCGCATCTGGAACCATCGGGATATTATGGGTCACAACCCTAGGATCGACTCCTTTAAGTTCCTCCAAGGACTAGGCAAACACGTCGACATACTCTCGTAGGAGAGCAACAAGTTTAGCCTCCTCATCCTTGGTCAAGTCGTCAGCAATGAACACGGGTCGAGAGGCTTCTCGCCTTCCCCTGCCAAGTTGACTTCCTTGACCTTGGCGGGTCCCTCAATTGGCTCACTGGTTTTTCCTTGTCTCTTTGCTCCTAGCAGAATCACCACTCTATCACCCTTCTTAAACTTTGTGAAGCGTTTGGGGAGATCCTGTGGCTTCTTTTGCCTCTCTGCTTCTGAGTCCTTAGTTTGCTTCCTGGCCTCCTCCTTTAGCCTTCTGCACCTTAGGTGGACTGGCAAGTCCCCTTTGGTGTGTCGGACCTTAGAGGGTTGGGGTATTTCGGGATCACTCTCCGTACTGAATTTTGACTCCGATTTAAACTCGCATCCCTCGCTTGAGGAAGGAGTTTTGCCACGGGTCATAATTCAGTAGGTGTATCTGTCTTAATCACTAGAACTACCAATGGTTGCGCCACTCCTGCCTACTCGTAATTCATGGCTCCTATGTGCTCCAACCAGGATCTATTGCACTCCATCCGCATGACTCCTCTTTCATTCCAGTCCGCCCTTTCCCTTCTAGGCCTAGAGTCTGCCTTGATCTATTCGATTGTTCTCCCTTCAGTGTCATATTTTATCGTGTCTAACTCTTCTTCAATCTCGTCTCCAATAGAGCGGCAGTTCGCGTACTCCTCATCATCAGAGTCTTGCCCCTCTGACTGCTCGTCATCCCCAGGCTTTCCTCTCCAATCTCCTTTTCGTTAGTGACTAAAGCCCAATTGTATAATAGGTTGAGATCGTGAATTTTGGTCCATTTCCACTCAGGCTTAGCCAAAATATCACTTAGGGATTTTAGATTGGTAGCCATGTTGCCCTTTAGTTTATTGGTCAGGTACTCTATGATTTCCTAAAGCTCGAGCTTGTTGGTGGGGATATGGAACGAGACCGGTTTCGCTGGGTTACGTGAGCTTCCTGCCATCATGCAGAGTGGCACGATGGGCTCCCTTGCTGGCATGCTTGGGGATTTAGCAACTTGCCTATATAGCTCTTCCTCACCTGAGAACGGTAGGTCAATGGTTGCCAAGACGGCATCCAATCCCACTCGTCCTCAAGTCAAGGGATGTACTTGGTCAATGACCCATAGGGTTTGCTTGCTTGTGCATCACCTTTTAGCATGGTTGAGATAGCATCAAGGTTGGCTGAGATAGTCTTCCAGGTATCCATCTCAACCCTTAACGCTTCTGTTCTATTCCCCAAGAAGATGAGATTGTTATCCCAATCTTCAATAACTCGAGCGTTCCTCATCTAGGGTCGGCCTAGCAGTATGTCATAGTCCACTCCCTTCATGACAATGAAGTTCATGGAAAACTGCACCCCTGCGACCTTCACTGGCCAGTTCTTTAGGACCCCGAATGGTCTGACCTTCATTCCATTGGCCAATGTGACATTGAACCTAGCCGTTTCCACTGGCGAGTTTCCCCGAGACTGTAGAACTGCATGGCTCAAGACACTAACATCGGTGCCTATGTCTACGATTCCCATTAGGGCCAAAAATGCTTCAAAAACAACACTTGTAAGAAAGTGATTAAGTTGCTAATTAGTTGAGGTTTAGGAAGAATAAAACCTCTAAATTTGGTTGTTCAGATGTGTAATGAGAGAATATTTGGTTCATTGAAGAGATCGGCTATTAATTGCCCTCATCTTTTAATCCAGGTCAGGGGTCACCTTTTCGGCCGTTTTTGTCTTGGAACTCGAGAGATTTTGTATTTTCAAGATTTTTGTACGAAATTCGCATTTGTTTGCTCACGTGTTTTCTTTCTATACACTATTCTCTTTTGCCATTCTTTTTGTTGCACTTGCTTCCTATCACTGTGAGATTCTTGCTCGGTTCATTTGCTAGAATGTCTAGCAATACCTCTTCAAATAACACAGGCGCAAGCACACGTAAATACAAGCTAACTGTTCAGCTAGATCCCATTTACACATCTTGGAGAAGTATACATCATCGAGTATTGATAGATGAGATCGAAGCCAATAGGTTGCGAACACAAGGAATGAAGCATATAGATTTGTGGGTGGACGGAAATATTTATCCCAGGGATCCTTCTATAGGTAAACCACCTCCTTTTTTCAATGTCCATGACTATATAAGATATGTTGGAGAAGGTTACAATGGGATGCTTGGCTACTGTATCAGGTTATACTCTGCATCTTACACATATATAGCTCAAATGCACGAAATGAAAAAAGCACTAGAAACTACACAAACAAATATTTTAGAGTTGACAAGTCAGATTGATGTTTTGAAAAATGTTAACAAGTCATTGCAGGATAAGCTAACACGCTTGAGAGAAACTCCAGTAGGATTTAGAGAGAGGAAGAGACCATTAAAAAATATAACCAACTTGTGTGAGAGAGCAAAGAAAAGGAGACTAAATCTTACAAAGAAATATGTCTCTAACATATTAGGCATCAATATCCGAGAGAATGAGGAAAGAATCGAACTTTTGAAGGAAACCATGAATAAGAAAGATATTTTGAGGATTCTTAAGTCACCCGAAAATGCAGATTTGAGAGGTCCAACTCTCAACGAGTTAGTGAAGGACTTAAAAGGCACGGTGAAAGCAAATGAAATTGTAGAGACATGTGATACTGTGGGTATAAGTTGAAAAGGTTATCGTGCTATCTATGGATTATGGTTTAAAAATCTTAAACGCAATAGGGTAACTATATTTGGATTGCCCCGAGCCCTTGCAGTTTCGATTGCAAGAATTGCCATGAATAGCAAGATTCCACATGTTTTTGGAGATTACATTCACATCGAAAGGTCTATGTTCTATGAAAAACAAAAAAAATGCAACTTTTTATTACAATGCGTTTAACAATATATGGGTTGATCTAAAAAAGGTGCAAATTGCAATGGTTCACATGTATAAAATCATAGTAGAAGAAAGTTATGGTGTTCTAAAGTTTGCCTTGAAGTTGGATGAAGCACAAATTCAAAAGGGACAAAAGATGGAAAGAATTAGCATTTGCCTCATGAACATGGCATTGGACCATAGCAATGGTGAGGACCAAGCTCCATTTCATAAGATCCAATCCAAGATGGAGATTTGGTGAATTGGTGCAGCCCAGGTACCAATTGAAAATCATCAAACATTGAAATGGTTGTTCAACCATACAGGTATTCCAAATATCATTAAGTCTCAAAGTGAAGGCGAAATGTTGGTAGTTGATGGGGCTGGTAATTTTAATGTGGAATGGCATATGAGTACTGATTTAAAAACTATCAAATGTATGCTTGGAATATGTAATGGTGCAAATACAAAATATCCTTGCATTTGTTGCATGGAAAGTATTGGATCCATAGATTGGAGTAGTTTGCGACCAGTAAGAAGAGCCCCAAATAGAAACTCTATAGATTTGAGTAAATTTAAAAACATAGAAGACATCTGGGATCCCATTCTTTCAATCTCTCTTAAGAATGTTCATATTTGTACTTTGCATGCAGAGATTAGAATAATCGATAAGCTACTCAGGTTGCATCTTGACTATGCATATTCCATTAAGCCATTATCTTTATCAGATGAGTGTATTGATAAATGCGAGGCATTACTATCAAAAATGGGATTTCATGGGGGCCAAGTTTACTTGAGAAAGGATCCAATACTTTCAAGAAAAACAAGAGATATCTTGGCCAATGTCTCTATGGGAGGCTCAAAAGCTAGACGATTCTTAGGAAACCATTCAGGAAAGCAGGTGAATGCGGCTTGGGAGTGTTGGAGAGAGCTATGTGAGATCACAAAAAATGTTGCAAGCATGCCGAGGCTTGCATTTATTAGAATGGAGGTATGGATACACCTTGATGTTTTTCTGAAACTCCTCAGGCAACATAAGACAACATATACATATGCGAAAGAGTTCAAAAGATCAATCACAAATCTTGTTCAGGTGATAAAAGAGGCATGGGGAGAACAAGATATCACTTTTTATCTAGTAAAGTAACAATTATTTAATATGGGTTTATTTTGACAGGTTTTTCAATTGGTATAAAATTAGTGTTACTTTGTATTGCAGCATATTCTTCATATTCACGGGCCTTACTTTGTGGAGGAGCATGGCCCCTTAGCAACTTATAGTAACCAAGGCATGGAAAAATCCCACTATCAAGCACGCACAAGTTATTTTCAAAGCACAAGGCATGGGGGAGGAGTTACAAAAAGCAATGCTTTGGAGGAGCTATTCAATTGGTTTTTTCGACAACAACTCCAAAGAATGCACATAAAAGACGGCAATGACACATAAGCAGTCGCACTTTTATATATAAGAAAGAATATATACAAAGCTAGCTTTCCAAAACTCTCACATTCTCTTCCTCCTCAGGAATCTTTCCTCTATAACGTAGACATTTTTTTCTCTTGTAGCTAGCTATAGATTTTACATCAGTTCGGTTTGTAGCCAAGGCGTAGGATGTGAATGCCAAAAAGTATCCTGCTCTAGAAGCAGAGTAACCTGGACCGTAGCCAAAAATCCTAATTGTTGCAGTCTTTTCCAAAAACATTACTTTGTCGGCATTATATTGTAATCCTGAGAAACCTAGAAGCCTTGTAAGAGCTTTAATACAAAGTATGGGCCATGCTGCATCCTCTAAGAAACTACTATGAAGTACTAAAAAGGAATCAGGGTCAATCCTAGCCAAGTAATGGCCGAGTGCAATGTCTTTCAATGTACTACCACCAGCTCTCGATCCTTTTCCATGTCCCAAGAAGTTATCTGAATCAGCAATCTCCAACTGCAAATAAAACCCATACTGAATGAGCGTGAAATGCAAACCTACCAATGTGTAAAAGTAAATTCAAAATTATCTTACCACTTGGTTTTCATCGTACTCCAATTTAACTGGATTCCATAAATTTATTGATGATGATGTCTCATTGGTGTTAATCAATTCTTTAACGTATTCAGACTCCTCTCTTCCAAAATTGGAAATCCCAAGTTGGCTTTGAATGCAATCGAAGTCCTCATCAGTAATACTCAACTCTTTCTCAGCTTCTTTTGCCTTTTCAAAACAAAGAGAGAGGGTCTCACCAGCATCAATAAACTTATTGTCTAGAGTTTCTTTATCAAGTTTGAGTATCTCTCCTTTTGATTCATTCTCTATGTCAATTATCCCATTTGCAGCATCAGAAGCCTCTACAATAATTGCTAGACAATAATCTTCCCTAAGATTGAAAAGTTTTTGAATATCTGACAGTAAAATGTACTCCTTCTCCTTGAAAGGTATAGATGGTAGAGAAGGAACAGTATGGTGAGAACTCTCATCATTTTTGCAAGGTTTGCATCTCCTTGGCTCTCCTCAATGATGGTCTCAGCTTTGAATTGAGCAACATCCAACTTCTCAGCAATAGAAGCCTCAAAATCCGCATCTACAACCTCCTCTGTTTCCTTTTCATCTGCCAGATCATCTAACATGCAAAAGCTAGCAGACTTTGCTCCTTCCAACTGTTGCTCATCATCTTTCAGAGGATATTTGACAAGGGTGAAAACAATAAAAGCAGCAGACTTTGACATCATCTTGCAGTTCTTGGAATGAGTGGAGCACAATATGTCTCTTGCATAAAACCTGTCTAGAGAGTGGGCACCACACTTCTTAGTAAACACTGACTTTTCATTTCCTGTTGACCCAATGGGAACATGGACATATTCCTTTGTACCAACTTCAATAGAAGGACCTGCTAGATTTTCAAACTCCAAAAAGTCCTCCAAAAAATATTTTTTACAATATTTCAAAGCACTGTGAAGGTCCCAATCAGGATTAAAGACATTCTTCACAACTCCATAGAAAGAGAGATCCATGCCATTCTGAAGGATAAAATCAAGAAGCCTCTCTGATGGAGTGACATCAGTAAGCTCTGATACTCCAAGGCCTCTCATTGCCGACTTTCACTTCCCTGGAGATGTGCTTGGCATTCTGACACTGGTGGTAGAGCATGGAGAAGAAATAGAATGCACGGGCTCATCACATGTTGAAGCCCTTGAGCCTTTTGAAAGCCTTCTCCTTTTCCCAGTTCTTGGCAAAACCTTGGAGCCTAGAAAATCTGTAGGTTCAGACATGTTTCCAACTTTTGCTTAATACGGCGCGATGAGACTCAAACGCTAGAAATGGATGTTCGTACTTGCATCGTATTGGTAATGCAAACCAACAACTTTAAGCAAAGGGCCGCAACTGTAATGACGCGATAAGACAGAGCCAAAATCAGTGATCACGCACCCTCGCACAGTATCGGGTTAGGAGGCACGCCGAAGGAAGACTCTGAAGAATAAGAAAGCCCGAAACGACACGAATAGGCAAAAGTGCAAAAGAGGAACACTCACTCTTGCGCCGTATCGGGAGAAGAAACAGAGGTCCACAAAGAAAGTGAAAAAAGCCGTACGAATGAGGGGCACCCCCTTATGTAGGTGCGAAATAATGCCACCTGGCAATAGCCGTTGGGCTTTGACACGTGGCACTAGCCGTTGGGCTTCGACACGTGGAAAACACGTGGACCAATCATTAGTCGACACGTGGCATATGGACGATAGGTGGACACGTGGCACAATCAGTGCGACACACATGTCTGACACGTGTTATGGTTGACGAGGGTATATAAGGGGTTATTTTGCTTACGTGTACACTTTACATTTCTCGAGCTGTTGCGCCTTGCTTGCCGATACGGTGCGATCCTAGTGTTGCGTCTACTGTGTTTCTGTCCTCTCATGTCGTATCGATTCCCGTCCTTGATTCAGAGCGAGTGTGCATTTGCCTCTTTCCCGATTTCCTTAGTTTGGTGGTCTTTAGTCGGTGGGCCGATACGGAGCGAGGGCGTCCTTCGGTAGTCTTCGCAATATCCAAATCGCACCATATCGGCCGTCTCTATCACGCTATCATCGTCTTCGATACGGCGTGATTGTGATGATCCATCTGTTTTGTTTGTTCCTTCTCGCACCGTATTGGGCTTGCTGCGTTGTTGTCAGATTTTCAAGAAGGTTCCTATATCACTTTTGTCTTTCTGGCTCTTCTATTTTCTCCTCTGTATGGCAAGGACAAAGCAAACTGCAAGAAGAGTGTATGTGGATAGGAAGGATAGTGGGAGTAGAAGAAAGTTACAATTTGATGAATCTGAGGAGGAGCCCTCTTCAAATATTGCTGAAGCTGGGCCATGAGAGGCCCCAGAGCATTTTGCCACAGAAATCCCCCCTACACCAGGTGTTGGCCTAGCATCTTCCATGGAGTTAAAGCATTTCAGTGTAGAGAATGTTTCTTCTCCTGAAGTTGAAGAAGCAAAGGGTGAGACTTGCCATGTTAAGGATTCATCCCCTCCAATTGAACCTGACCCTACGTCTGCTGAAGCCATTGAGCCTCCCAAGCCACAAAAGAGAAAGAGGAAGTCCCGGTTCTTCTACATGTAAAGGTGTTTCAGTGAGATTAGAAAAGCCCAGAGAGCTACAGAGCACATGATTCCAAAGGCTGCTTTCATAAGAGTGGTTAAAGAGATCTCTGATAGATTGTCTCAAGTGGCAACTGTCTCTGGTCTAAATAAGAAGTGGCAACTCTCAGCCATTCTTGCTCTACAAGAGGCCGTAGAAGATTTTGTTATTGATTTCATGAACGATGCTTACATTGCTGCTGCACATGCTCATAGAATTACCCTTATGAATAAAGATTTCAGCATCATTAACAGAATCAGGTATAGGTTCGATAAAGTGTTGAGGCCCTTGCCTTCCAACGATCAAAAAGCCCTTGAAATCCTTAACATTTCCCCGAAATTGTCCAGGAAAGGGAAAAAGCTAAAGGTTGAGGATGTTACTTACCTTTACTCTACAAGGGGTGCCACCCAGCAAGAGTCTATCTTGAGTAAAAAAATTCAAGAGGTGTTGGAAACTGAAGACGAAGTTTACAAGAGGAAAGCAGCATCACTTGCTCCCGTCAACAACGAGAGGATGGGTAAAGTGTATGGGCAAATACTTGTGAATGTTTCTGCGGAACCTGAGGAGGAATACCTTAGTATATCTCCCGAGGACAAGCCCATGTTGGAGAAAAGGGATGTCCAACTATCTGACTCCATTGTTTTTTGTTGCATAAGGTAAGGCTTATATATATATATATATTTGCATAAGGTAAGGCTTATAGGTTCAAGTATAGTTTATATGTAATTTGTATTGATTTTGATCGATTCAAATAGCTTTTGCTATTAACTGCAGGGCATTCGTCTCCTCTCTCACTCTCGATATCCGTAGAACCATATATTGTTGATCCACTTCTCTCTATGGAACTATTTGCAAGATCTAGGTCTAATATTGCATCATTCTTTCGTACTTTCGATAGTGTAACAAATTACCACATCTTTTTCCCTTATGTAGAAAGGTATTGTTATTTTCTGTAGAGGAAAATTTATATTCATTTGCTTTCACCCTTCTGCTCACCTCTATTTTGAATTTGCAGAGGGCATTGGAGTCTTATCTATATTAACTGTCTTACTAGAGAAATTATCTTTATGAACTCTCTCAGCAGTGTTCATGGCCAAGCACGAATGTATGTTGAAAGAAAATTACTTGCTTTGATTATATTTACAAAAAATATTTTGAACTTACAAAGCTTCCTTTTGTAGTGCTAGTAGACTTGTTTCTACATTTTTGGATACTACATATGAGGATCTTGCTGATCCTCAAAAGCCTTATACGTTTCTTCTACAAGAAGTTCCATTGCAAAGCGATATGCATTCTTGTGGATTGAGAGTTATATCAAATATTTGCAGAACAGTGGATTCAAAGTTGTTACAAATAGAAGGAGTAAATGTAAGTTGATTTCATTTGATTTTTTTGTAACCCTTATCATGATTTCTTTTTACTAACTTATAACATTTATTCTTACAGTATAGAGACTATCCTGATTCATATGTTTGGTGGATAAGGGAGAGATGCATTGAGCTGATTTTGGACAAGGCAATCACACCATATGATCCTGACTCCCCTCTTCCTCCCAAAACTTCAATGGCCAAGGGCACAAGCAAGGGAAAGGGCAAGGGAAAGGGTAAAGGCAATGGTAAGGGCAATGGCAATGGCAAGGGCAAGGGCAAGGGCAATGGCAATGGCAATGGGACCACTACTGCAGAGTCTAAAAAAAAAGGAATGCCAATGCTTTCTCCTCTGAAATTTGATCCATCCCCTCTTAAACCACAAGAAAAGAGAGTACCTGTAAAGGTGAAATTCTTTCAACAATCAAAGAAAGGCCCTGTGAGAAAAAACATATTTGAAGAAATCGATAAAGAAGCCACAAAGCCAACAAAGGAGAGGGCAGCATATAAATAATCAAAAGAGCAAACATAAGCATACACAAGCCTTATTATTTTGGCTTTGTACATTTATATGACATTTTTGTACCTCATGATGTAATGAACTTTTTCACTTATAAATCGAATGTAATGCACATTTATTTCTATACATTCGAAAGGCAACTTACTTCATGATAGCTTATGAGTTCCCACTAAAAAATATCTTAAGGACAGTCTATTAAGATAAATTCCTGCAAAGTTTTCATTCTTAAGGCTCAAAACTCACAATTGTGGGAGACAAACAACTCGTACAAGAGAAAGAGCGCTCGGCTCTTTTACCAATTGTTACGCCATTCACTTTGAACTTATATCTAGGGGATGTATTGTCTAGCAATTCCAAGGTATCCCTCACATCTTTCAGACTCCAATTGGAAGTAACATTCACCTTCTTTACTTCTCCATGCGACAAAACATGCACCGCAAGTTTATATGGTGTGCAATTTGTATCAGAATCCAAGGGAACCAAAATACCCAATCTTAGTTTGTATCTCCTGTAATCAAAGCCCAAAGCAAGAGTTTGGCGAGGGATACTGTAAGCCAAAGCCAAGGATTGAGGGCATGCACTACACCTCAAGATATCACCCTTATGGTCGCACTCTCTAGATTTCCAAAGCGTCCCTATAGTGTTGTCCAAATCCTCTTCCGAAAAGTTTCTACTTAGCTAGGATACCTTCGTTCTTTGTAAATTTGCTGTTTTGAAGCAAGCCACGAAGATATGGATGGGTACAAACCATAATAAACGTATTCTTCTTGAGATCCTTCTAGCTGTCTTGAACTTTTGAATATCTTGAGATATTTTGAATTTGAAACTCCGCACCGTTACCTTGTCAGGAATCTCCCAGTTTAGAGATGAAAGGCTTGGCAATGGCAAATCTTCGATATTCCCATACCTATCCACTTTAGAGGGAACCACATACTGTGCAAAATATATAAAAACCTTGCATTCACTAAAAAAAGACACAGTTTGATCGGTATAAATAATGTCTGCCAATACCTTATGAATGGCATGGAAAGTCCCACTTAGGCTTTCCACAAGTTTCCATTCAATACTTGTTGACGGAAAGATATCTGCAATGACGAACCGGTTGTTAGAACTTGCCTAAATGGAAAAGAATTATATGCGTTATTCAACTAATAACTTACAATGTGTTTGTTGGGAAACACGTTCGTTTTGAGGCAAGTGCATATCCTTGGCCATGTAAACATGTTGCACCTTGACAAACCACCCTTCGGGCATAATTTTGAAGGCAATGATACGCCCCTTCCAGTGATGTTTTATATCATCTCGTTTTCTTCTTTTCACCTTATGAGAGCCCTTGCAAGATGGCAGCATGGTAACCCAATCATTTACAGTAAAGGTTTTGGGCTCCCAATTTCCATTTGCTCCCTGGCTATAGACTATGCAAGAGTGTATTAAACGAGAAGGGCGCCTAGAGGAAGCCATGAAAAGAATGAAAGCGCAGAGAAAGAACCTCAAAGAGGGGTGAATGAACTAAAAAGTAGCGCCAAGAACACAAATGAGTATGTATTGGGTGCCAAAAAGAATATTGAAAGATCTCCTGACTTTCAAAAAACTCATTATTAATTTCATTACATCTCTATCACATATTTTGTCAGATTTGTAAGTAAATAACGTCTTTGGGACTCCAAAACATGTCAGAATTTAGGGACTTTGGCTTAAAAAGAAGAGATAAGACTCCACTATCTCTAAAAAATAGGAGACAAGAATATCATATTCTTGCACACGTGGCAAACTCTCTTTGTCCCTTTCCTTAATCCCGTGATTAACAAAAGTGCATTTTTTGAAGCGTTTTTTGCCCTAATGTTTTCGTGTAACATCCCCCAAGGCTAAGATAGGTAAGACTGCATGCATCTCAGTGCCTTCCCACAAAGCATTGACGTGCAGTGATCTTGGAACTGAGTGTAGCATTAGGCTTGGAATGTGCGTGACTGCATCCTACTCTTGCAAGTTAGTGGCAGTGTGCTCCTCTTTTCCCTCCACCCAGTGCTTTAATTCTTTCCATAAGGAAGGGTGCTGCGCTGAAGCAAATCTCCTAGGCTCAAGGTTACCGACGTGGTTACTAAAGTGGTGAGGAGGTTGTTGGGTGGTTTCCTTCCTTCCTTGGTTAGCACTCTTTGGCCATATGTCTTGGTTAGCTTACTGACATTCTTCTTCCTAGTCTTGCCTCTGTGGCATCTCATGTGGTGTGGGTGCGTTCCCCAATTGAGGTCGTGACAGTGAAACAGGTGTACTCACACCATAGAGGTCTTCAATTTGGTCTTCCAGTATGGGCTCTATGTCCTTAAGGTGTTCCTGGGCGTCCTTGACCCACTCCTTGACTTTGGCTATAGCCTTGAGTTGCTATTTGGGGTGGGGGTATTCCCCTACCTTGGCACTCCCTAGTTCTGCTGTCTTAGGAGTTGAGGTCTCTACCTCTACATCAGTGACCCTCTTTCCTGTCACTAGTGTTGTAGCTTCCTCAGTCTTAAGGGTAATCTTTGTGTTTGTTTTCTTTCTCCTTCTCCTTCGGCTTTTCTTTCCCAAGGAGGCTGCATCCAGGTTACTTGGCCCAGGCAATGAGATGCCTGCCTGTTTTGTATGTGCTCGCATCATGACATATAGTGGGAATAGCCCCAAGGGTACTGAGGGCACGTTGGTAGAACTAGTTGATGGCTTCCGTCTAGGACAATTAGAAAATAGGTGTGTGATTCCACACTTGGTGCATCAAAGGTCAGCTTTGTCCTTGTTTGCCTGTTCCCTTTTCGGGAAACGTGATGAAATATGGCCTAGAGGACTGCAAGTCCAGCATGAGATTGGATCTTGGCTTGGTCCTCCAAAGCCTCTACCTCTTTCTCTACCTAGCACCATCACCGATACTGATCGGTAGTCCATCAGGATTGGATTGCCTTCCTCATCATAGGATATGTATCGGTTCACGTAGATCTCCTCTTCACTAGGTTCTTGCACATAGTGAACAGGAGTGTCACTCAGTGGATGGGTTACATAGGGCCCTAGTGGTCTGGGTATGCTTGTTGGGTTCATCTCTAGCCTAGGAATGGCCAGTCTTGCATCGTTTGGTGCTGAAAGCGCCACTTGGGCTCCCCTGCCAAAGAGGTTAGGTGGCCTGTTGCCTAAGTATGGAGGGTTGTATTGCTGCGCATACGAGAATCTCCTTGGCAGTCTGCAATGTAATGTGTCATGACTGAGTTTACCATAGTTCGAGCACGGGCTAGATCTAGAATCTTGGCACTTGGCTGGGAGGTGGTTACCGCCACAGTGTATACACTGCACATGCGATGGCGCAAGTTTCCTCATTTAGTCTTGCAATCGTGCAAGCTCCATTCTCACCTCAGCCAGCTCCTGGCCTTGGTCAACACTCTTTCCCTTATCCTGTATGCTAGAGTTCTCTCTCTCTCCTGAAACTATTGAAGACTCTGGAGCTCTCTGACTTGTACTGTCCCGACTAGTGTTCCTCATGCTTCACTCCCTAAGCTGATCGTCCACCCTTATTTCCTCTTCAAAGACTCTAGCTAACACATCTCAGTGTAGAGTGGAGTTACTAGCCAAAGCCTTGTAGAGCTCCTCACTTTGAATTCCATTTATAAATACTATAGACACAACCTTCTCGTTAGGTCACTCATTTGTAGGGATCCTCTTGAAGAGGCTACGTACATGAGTGACATAGTCCCTTACGTCTTCCTTTTCCCTCTGACTGACATTCATCAACCGGACGATGAGATTGTCAGAGTACCCTGCCTCAGAGAATCTCTTGATAAAGAAGTCCTTAAGACGGGCAAAGTTCGTGCGCTCAGCTGCATCTAGACTAGTGTACCAAATTCTCCCCTTATCACCTAAGCACAGGCCGAAAGCTTGAGAGCATTGTGCAAGGTCCGTGAAACCATTTTCTTTGAAAACTTGAGCAAATTGCTCCACAAAGCTATATGGGTCATTGCTAGGTTCATACTTGTCTAGTTGCTTTGCTACAATAGGGATTCTAGATTGCCCCTTTGCCCCTTGCGTGACCCCTAATCTCGAGAGTAATGCAATGGCTAAGGCTATTGCGCTCTACTCAGCAGACGTATTGTCCATGAGCTGCTTGGCTACGAGTTCACTCAACGATAAGTTAGCCTCTGCTGCTCATTCTCTCTCTGCATTTGGCCCTGCTTTGGCTGCACTAGCCAAGGCTAGCATGCGCTAGGCCTCGTACATATCTACATCTTGTTGGAGTTTCCTAGCCTTCTGCTCGTGGTTATAGGAAATTATGCTCTCTAGCATCTTTCTAATCGCCTTTCTTTCCTCTTCTAGGCTTGCTACCACTTCCTCTACTGGTCTGCCTTGAACTACCATCCTACTCAACAAGTCGTACTCATTGACTAACTCCTGCACTAAGATTGGGAATTCTCCCAAGTCTAGTCAGTCCGCCTCGTGATCCTGACATTGCTCCCACTTCCAGTTCCACAAGGTTGTCAATCAATTTGAGTAGCTCCGGCAGCGTCTGATCCTCTATGTTGTCGCCTTCTAGATCTTTGTGTCCTCTTAAGGTCCTACTTATGGGGCTCTCAAGCACCCAACTATGTTTTGGGATCTTCTCCTAATAGTGGTTCCTTGATGTTATTATATCTCCTGATGAGTTCCTTGTTATTGAAAGCAGTTGTCAATCTTATTCACAAGTTGTGCTTCATGCTTTCTAGTTCTCAGTGCGAAAACATGCTTTTTCTTTTCTTGTAGTGTACCTTTGGTGATAAAATCAAAAGTGAGGTGCGGATACAGGAAATGCTCAATGCAAAATCCGCTCTTCCCCTCACGTTCATAGCCTGATATGGCTCTAAGCGCAAGTTCTGGCTGATCTAAGCTCTTACTGAAAGTCCATGCTGCGTTCTCTATTTTGTTTCAGGGTTGGTTGGTTGGTTACCGAAAGTCAAGTCAAGTTCTAAATTCGGTCCGCTTAGTGTCTAGCTATTTGGGGTGGATCCTTGGTTATCATGTCTAGTCTCTGGCTTCTAAGGGCTAAATTGGGTTTCCAGGGGGGTCAGAGATGTGAACAAGGTGGCCAGGACTGTTAGGCAGGTTAAAAAGCCCTCTACTTTAAGTTCTGGTGAAGTGCTCCGATTCTCAGAATCGGACGGGCTGGTCCAATTTTGAGACTTGGACAAGGTGGTCTGATTGTGAAAATCGGGCACTCCGATTTCTACTTTGGTTCAATTTTCCTAGTCGGACAGGGGGGTCCGACTCCTGCGATAGGACGAGTGGTCCGATCCTTATAGTTGGTCCGATTTTGAGACTAGGACACATGGTTTAAATTTGGCACTGGGTCCGACTGTTGGAATCGGATCAGATGGCGTTGTCTAATTTTCGCAGTTGAACGGTCCATTTCTCGCAATCGTACGGTCCGACTCCAGAAATCGGGTGGACTGATTCTGGGAATCGGACCCAAACAACTTGGTTCGACTGCGCAGACGACAGCTCGTGGGTTGCGTGCAATGACTCAAGCTCAGTGCCTACTCCATGGAATCATCCAATGCCTTCCAGATAGGTGCAAAACACTACAAGGAAATGCCAGACATACCTGGAATCACTGTGGTGCTTGAATCGAACGGCACTCCAAGGATCTCCATGCATCTCTCTCTCTCTCTCTCTCCCTTGCTCTCAAGCTCACTCTCTCTCACAAAGCAGAATGTCAAGTGTGGTCTTTCCTGGTTCCCAGGGCCTCTTATTGCCCCATCCCAGCCTGTTGTACCCTCAGAAGCTAATCCCTCACACTCTTCCAACTAGAAATTTGAATTTGTGCCCCTATTTTCCTATTTCCCATAGTAGCAGAACCCTTTCTGTTTTCCTTCTTTTTCCTATCCTAATCTTAACCTAATGCAACAAAAATAAAAAACAGAGATGGAGATGGATGGTCCTACTCTAATATTCAACAACAAATCAAAATACTTATTTGCTCCAAGGATTAAAACCTCCTAAATCTCCTAACTATCTTGAACACCGGTTCGGGCTGCAAACCCTACTTCTATGCTCGATTCAATACGCCTGGTGCTTGAGGCTCAATTCCTTCTGTCCCCGCAACGAAACCAAAATGAAGGGGAGCTATGGAGCTCTATCCCAAGACCTACGGACCGCTTATTGATCAAGCATTTCAAGCCGAGTGGCCATGGCTACCTCTCACATAGCCGATGCACAATGCCTACCTTATGGGTGTAGTGAGCTTACCTTGATGCTCAATCGAGTTCCCTCCTCTCTCTTGCACTTCGGTAGCTCCATGATCCTTGTGGCAAGCTCAAGCAACCTCAAGCCCTCTCGGTCAAGCTCCATCCTGATGGACCTAAAAACGGGCCGGCACTGGCTCATGCACTAGCCGGGCCTCATCACTACGCACAAGACAACCCCTCGGCCTCACGGCCAGGAGCGTCTATCAAAATCTCTACCTTCCTAAACATTGCATTTGTAATATGTTGTAGTCCAACTGATCCTAACCCAATATTACTCCTCAGAGGGAGTCCCTTTCACATAGCCAAAAGGCTCGAATCACATACACATGGGGTTCCTCCTACGGCTGAATGCCGTCAACCCTCTGCGACTCTCCTACACCTTGGGGATTGGCCCCTCAGTGCGTCGCTCAACAAATAGACACATCGCACAAAAGTCGCTCAAGGTACCAAATAAGCGTGTCCAGGAGCTGGTCACTGATACTTTTTAAATTCTTTTCATTCTCTATGCATTTGGTGGATGCCTAGTGCTCAAACATTTAGCAAAACAGTATTGTGCACAAGTGCAAAACCATTCTTTTAATGATTTCCAACTACCGTTCGTGCTTCGTTGCCTGGGCCTAGCACCGAGGTGATCCTCGTGCTACTAAGCTCTTAATTTTAATCATCATCCGTCCTAAATTCTATGCATGGAAATAAGCAACTTTTCCATCATCTCACACGGCATTCAGACATATTTCAACTTCTCTACCCTTCCCTGTTTAAATATTGCATCATTGCATAGATTTATGAGGCATTTTACCATCATTTTATGTGTAAAAATCGGAAAAATACGCACTAGAACAGGAAGGTGGGGTTGAACTGAGGCAAATCCTCATGCTTCAGTCCCCACAAACATTCACAAACATTGTTCTTAATTTTCATTAATTTCCCGCACCCAAAATGCATTTTTTCCCTATTTTTAGTGATTTTCCTTGTATTTTCCCTTATTTTTTGCATTATTTAATTACTAAAAATTCAAAACAGGCTATGGGCTGTGGCCCTTAGTTCCTTCTTGCAGCAAAAATGAAAATTTAGTTGGTGTTCCTATTCATTTTCCCATTTTTATGCCCAAAAACCATCATTTTCCCTTGATTTTCCATATTTTACGTGTTTTAGTGTATTATTTTGAGTCACAAGATGCATATTTTTTTTTTATTTTCTGATTATGATCAGCAAGTACTCATGGAAAAAAGCAACATAAATAATTTTTAGCCCACATGAACAACATTTTATCAATCAAAAGCCATAAAATCTCAAATTTCCTTTGAAAAAATTGAATTACCACTTATTTGTGTGTTTCGGGTTTCATGTCCATGACTGCAAATCTGAAAAAATCAGCAGCACTTCATGCTCATGACGATCACAAGTCACCATTTCCAGCCCGTGGAGCAATCCGATCCATGCCGGACAAGCCTCCATCACTCTTTCTTCTTCCTTCTTCTTCCCACATGAATTCCCTCTTAAAGGAGAGAGAGGGAGCAGAGAGAAAGACTGATTTTCTCTCTCCCTCTACAAGCTGCCATTCCTCGCATGAATTGGGGCGATGCGGAGCGAAGATTGAATCCTGTTGCCTGCTATGATTGAATCCATGGCTTACTTGACAGCCTGAATCTCGATTTGAGGGGGGGGGGCGCCATTTTTTCCGCGCGGGTCTGTGCACGGCACTACCTTGGGCACGATGATAAAATTAGGGGGGGTGGGGAGCCAAAGGGCACCCCCCCCACTAGCCACACCCTTTGAGATTTCAATTTTGGCCCCTTTTTGGGCACCCCGACCGGTTTTGGGCCAACTTCCTCATACGAGCTCTGATTGACGTGCTGCAAATTTTTGGGCGTCCGTCTCGGCATCCCTGATAGGCTTGCAGCTCCTGTATCCCATCCCAACTGACAGAAAAATTACTAAAAATCCAGATGTGTCACTTGGGCGCCCGTCGACTGCTTGTCGCTTAAAATCGTCCTAGATCGAGCCGCCGCCTTTAATGGTGAATATTTTTTCCTTGATATTCATAATTTTTAGCTATTTTTAAGCACTTTCCCTCACCTAAATTCCGCTCTCATTGGCGACCACGGGATAGGGTGGCTTAGCCCATCGAATCCACAAACATATCTGCACATAAACAACCAAAGAAGCATCAAACTGATACAAAACAAATATATAATAAAACTCAGCACAATGCTTCCCCTACCCCTGGACAGAACCAAGGCATGACATCCACAAGGAGTAGGCCTAGCATCATCTAATAGAAGATCCGAAGTGAGTCACTAACCAACTGCTCCAACACAGCCAAACTAAAAAACCTGTCAAAGAGGTTGCCCTAAGTGGTAGTCTGCACTACTTACCAACTAAAGACAACACAACTAGGAGCTCCTACAAGCTGAGGACTCCTATAGCCTGATCAAAGAGTATTTTCTTTCAGTACATGTCTTCTTTTAGGGTTTGTATTGGATGAACATACTTGAGGGAGCTGAGCGTAGTGACCCAAGGAGAACAGGGCATCGGCCTCAGGACCTGTCTCGGCACCCAAGAACCTACCAAGCCCTCGCAAGGCGACACTTAATCCTTTTCTAACGCTCACTTTTATTTTCTCTCCAACCTTCCTTGTTTTGGTATTATATTTGGCAAGAAGCCACCCCTAGGAAGACAAGGTATCGGCCCCGGGTCTGACTCGTCCCCAGGAACCTACCAGGCCATCGCAAGGCAATGATCAACTGCTTACACATTTTCATCCCTTTTCTTTTCTTGGGATAGGGGTTAGAACCCCTTTTTACACACCTTCGTATTTATAGTCATCTTGTAGGATATTCAGGATTTCTTGGCATCATTATTATTATCTTTTGGCAGGCTTCTCTAACTGCCTCACTACTAACAAGAACTCCTAGAACGGCTGCCTAGCAAGCTAGCAGAACAGGGCCACTAGGACTTCCTTCTAAAACAGGTCTTTCGATGCCTAACAATGTCTTTACAGGAGGCAATGACTACTCCGACCTCCCTCAAACATACATAGCCTAAACCTGGGACTTCATGCCTTGGTTGCCGATCCCCAACAAAAATATATCCCCTCGACAAGTACAAATACACATATAACAAGAAAGAAAGGTACTCGTAAATGAGAAATATCACCTGGATTGGCCACAAGAAGCTTCCATCGCAGCAAAGGCTCCTCCAGGCTCCACCAAATTCCACTAACCACGAAACCTGTCCAGCGCAACACTTAAAACAAAAACCCAATTAAACGCACCCGCACTAGACAGGGAAATGGCCCTCTTGGCCTAATGAAATGAAACTTGACTTTGCTACAAAACTGAATCGGCCCTCTTGGCCTAATGAAGTCAAACAATACTACGCATAACATCCACCTGGAAACAACCATGATAGACATCAAAGCATACCATGCCCAGGGGAACAAAGGCTCGTAGCCCTAAACTAGGTGCATTAGATTATGACCCATCCCTCCTGCGTATATCGCAAGAGGTGTCCGCATCACATGTCGTCTAATCAATCTATGGGTCCAAGATAATAAAGGTAGATGAGTCTCGCTTACCCTCTGCATCACCCAGATCAACCATCGTCTGCCAAAGAGGGCATGTTCAGAAAGCATACCCCACAAACGACCAGGTCCTGTCTCACCATCAATAGATATATCGGGACAAGGGCCACAATTAAAGAAGAGGTCTTCTTCATACGCAAAATTAGCCAATGAATCGGCAAATTGATTCCAATTCCGTGGAATCAGCTGAAAAGACACTCTATCGAATTCGTCTAGCAGGGCTATGGCAGTATGATGGTACATGTAAAGGATGGGGTTTCGTACCATGTATGTCCCATTGAGTTGATTTAAAACCAACTGAGAGTCCCCTTTCACCAACAACTGGCGGATACCACCCTTCTTTGCAATGTTCAAACCCATAATCAGGGCTTTGTATTCTGCCATATTATTGGTGAAATTCACCCCGAGATAAGCGGCTAACTTCATGACAATGCGTCGGCGGGGGTCTCGGATGACAACTCCTACACTTCCTTTTTTGCATGCACTCCTGGACGCCCCATCAAAGTACAAAGTGTACGTCCATAAAGGGTTTACATATCCCGCCATCCAGAACTCTACTCATAATTATGGTAATCGAAATTCAGCATATTCAACGGGTGGACTGTAGGCTCCATCCCGCCATCATCATTGAATTCAACAAAGATGCTCGTCAAAATTTGTAGGCAGTGATGGCAGAAGACCTTGATCTCCCAAATAAATGTCCCGCCTTCTTGCTCAATCACCTTGTATCCTTTGCTCCACCAAATGAGCTTTCCCTGATGATACCTTTGTTCTAAATATGGGTGTTCTAAATAAGGGATCAAACAACCCATCAACCTCAATCACGATTTCCTTGCAGATGTTTGATCGATCGCACCTAGACCTGCAAGGCAGTCATAGCATTAGTGCAATCAGAAATAATAAGGTTTAATCTTATTAAGATTAACCTTATTTTTAAATTCTACCCCCTCAAGGTCAGCTAACAAGACGGTAGATTTATTCTTTCCTATTCTAAAGATCCTATAGGGCCCGTCCCATTTGGGCTCTAGCTTGCCTGGAAACAATTCACGTCGTGCGTCATAATACAGAACAAGCTGTCCTTTCTTTAAGGTGTATTTCTTGGCTTTGAGGTCGTGTAGCTGCTTCATTCGGCGCTTCGCCACTTCTTGGTGCAATAAGCTCTGTAGCTTAAGCTCATCTAAATGTGCCAGTGTCGTCAAGCACTCAAAAAGTGCGTCTTCATCACTCAAAGAATGATTGATAGCAAACCGAATAGTCGGCAGCTCAATCTCTAAAGGCAAGACACACTCCTCCCCATATACTAACTTGAACGGGGTATGGCCAGTGGCTCGTTTGAAGGTCGTATTGTAGGCCCACACTGCCACGTATAACTTTTTATCCCAATCCCGTTTCTTTTCCGATACGATTTTGGACACGATGCCCACAAGCTGCTTGTTGGTGCTTTCAACTTGCCCATTGGCTTGCGGATTATATGGGGTTGTCTTGTTATGCTTGATTTGCCACATCTCTGTCAAACCTTTGATCACCTTATTCAGGAAATGGGTTCCGCGGTCCGACACTAATTCTTTCGGTGGACCAAAATGGCATATTATCTGCTCTAAAAGAAAACTAGCAGTTTCTTTAGCATCATCTTTCCTTGTTGCACGTGCTTCTGACCACTTTGTGAAGTAGTCAGTTGCTACAATGATGTACCTCTTTTGCGCAGTCGACGACGGAGTAATAGGACCCACAAAGTCTATTCCCCACTTCTCAAATGGAAGTATCTCCATAATAGGGGTGAGTGGTCGTTTCCTATTCTCTCGACTATCATGTCGTTGACAAATATCGCATCTCTTAACATACGCAAACGCATCCTAGAAGATGGCAAGCCACCAATAACCTGCTCTTAAAGCCTTTTGTGCTATAACGGCTCCAGCAAAATGGCCGCCGCAAGCAGAATCATGGCACTCTTCCAAAATGAATGGCACCTCGTCAGGCATCACACATCGGTGATAGATGTCATCAACCCCTTGCCGATATAATGTACCTGCGATCAAAGCAAACTTTAACGCTTGCTGCTTAATTTTCCTTCTCTCAGCTTTAGATAATTCGGATCCCGCCTCTCCCGTTGATAAATAATGCGTTATTGCAGCGTACCAAGAGGGAATAGATGCTGTATCTATTTTAAATAACAACTCCATGTCACTACCTTCAGCCACAGATTCTTTCGGCTCCCCAAAGTCCACTAGACATTCCACGATGCCTTGCAACCTTGGTGGCTTACTCCTAATTTCATAATCAAATTCCTGCAAAGTGATTAACCACTTCGCTAGACGATCAGGCGGCTGTAGCTTATTCATCAATAATCGAAGCCCCTCCACCTTCGTATAAAGCACGACTTTCTCATAGAGAATATAATGCCTGAATTTCTTGGTCCCAAAGACCATCGCTAGACACAACTTCTCCATGTAAGTATAATTGATTTCGGATACCCCCAGCTTCCGGCTGGCAAAAGCAATCGGGTGGTACCACTTCTCTTCCCAAATTTGGGCTAAACAGCAGCTGATACTATACATGGTGGCTGCTGAGAATATATAGAACACCTCACCTCTTTTAGGTGCTTTTAAAACGGGCGCTCTTGCTAGCTCCTGTTTCACATCCTCGAATGCTATCTTACAAGGGTCGCCCCATACAAACGAACAGCTAAAGGACAATAAATTTGTAAGTGGCAACGTTCTTTCTGCCAACGCGTTTATGAATCTATGGTAATAACCAACCGAAGACAGAAAGATATGAACTTCCTTTGGAGTGCGTGGTGGACCCATGGCAACTATAACTTTGACTTTCTCGGGGTTTGTCGCAATTCCTACCGAACTGACTACATGACCCAGCAATAGCCCATAAGGTACTCCAAAAACACACTTCCGTGGGTTTAGGGCGATAAAAAATTGTCTACAACGCTCAAAGCATTTTCTTAAAATGATCAACTGCCTTTCTCTCACGGTGGCAGCCCCTAAGTCATCAATAAACACCTTCAACTCTTCAGGGGATATGTCACGAAATGTCTTATCTGCTGTTCGTTGCCACGAACCAAGCGCATTGCATAAACCAAAGGCCATCACATGGTACGCAAAAGTACCAAATACAGTAATAAAAGTTGTTTTCAACTTGTCCTCTTCTGCAATTGCCATCTGGTTATATCCTGCAAAGCAATCCATGAACGAATATATCTCCCTACCCGCTAATTGATCCAAAATCTGGTCAATAAATGGCAACGGGTAGTAGTCCTTAACTGTCTGCTTATTCAGCTCCCTAAAGTCTACACATAAACGGATTTGATTATTCTTCTTCTTTCTAATCACAACTGGCGAACACCATTCCGTGTGTTGCACAGGAAAAATCAAACCCGCTTTTCGAAGCTTCTATAACTCTTCAAACAGCCCGTCCCTCAATTCGAAAGGCATACGCCTTACTTTCTGTCGTACAGGACGACTGCCCTCTTTCAACGGAATTGTATGGACAGCAAGACTAGGAGGAATGTCCCTCAACTCATCATAACTCCAAGCAAAGATATCACGGAATTCCTGAATCAAGGATACATAGTCCTCCCTTTCTGCTGTGCTGAGCATAGAACCTAATTTGATTGGCCGCGAATCATCAGGCGTACCAAGGTCTAGCTCGATAACATTTGCATCTCTTATACAATCTTGGCTCTCTATCGGCTCATTCAAAGTGATCTGATAGATGTCCTCCGTGGTGGATCCCTCTTTGGACTCATCACTCGATGATGTCTCACTAGCAGATAAATCTTCTAGTGTCTCCAATTCTATAGAAGATAGAGGAGCTCTCTCACTCTGCGGGGACTCAGGATAAGCATCAACCACCACACGCTGGGCACCTCTGCCGAATATCAGTCGACTGGCGGGTATATCTACTTGGCAGTCTGCTTGCAAGATCCAAGGTCGTCCGAGTAATACTTGGTAACTTGGCCGGCCTGCAAAACGAATCACCCTAAAGTCCAACAGGCATTCTACATTTGCAACAGTGACATGGACCTTAGTAATGCAGCCTTCCGGCTGTCTCAAACTATCATCTGCCATTCTGAGAATTGTGGAGGTATCTTTCTGGATCGCAAGACCCAACCTTTCCATCAGTTCAGAACTCATAATGTTAACAGATGATCCCGTGTCAACAATGGCATAATCTACTAATATCCCATCGACATAGGCTGCAACCCTTGGGCAATGCTTCTCAGCATGCTCGAACCAGTCATCACCAACTCGCGCAATACCCAAAGGTTCTACGATATAACCGGTACGTAGGATCTTTCTAAATTCCTTGCGTACTCCTGGAGAAAGCTTAATAAGCTGTAAAAGATTCACAACCGGCTTGACTTCGCAAAGAGAGCTCGCCAAATCGAATTCATGATAGTTCGATAGAGCTCGCTTTTCACGCCAAACCATCCGCTCTTTAGGTCGTTGAACAGGCTTCATTGCCTCTTTCTTAACTTTCACCTTCTTCTTTGATGGTTCCTTATTGGCTTTACTCTCTATGGGCTTCAAAGGTCCCCCTTCCATGGCAGGATCCAAAACTTGCGTTCCTTTGTCACCTTATTTAGGGTTTCCGTCGACAGGCTTATCCTTGTCGGCTTCTCTACCCTTTTGACCTCTTGTAAGGACAGCTCGCAGATTAGAGGTTTCAGCATCATTAATGCGTACATCCTCAATCAAACTAACCCCACTACCACTTGGTAGCTCTTCCACTGTAGTCTTTGGTCGTTGAAGTATTTGTTTAGGCCCATCTTCTCGCTGGGAATCATTTCCTTGGGCACGATGATTAACAGGCCCTGGTTGCCGACTACCTCGTTGGAGGGAACTGATCTTACTCTAGTAAGTAGCTGCTAAATGGCCGGATTTTCCACAAATGTCGCACTTAACATTTGGGTAATTTCTTGGATAGTGCTGCCCACCACACCATTTGCAACTAAACCTTGAAGGTGCACCCTCCTCTGGGTATCTACTTCCTATCAAATTTTGTTGTTTTTTAAGGAAGTTGACATCAACAGCTATTTGTCGATACTGCTCCGTAATCATGTCGGTATAATGCTTCATCATGTCCTTAACCTCGCCAAGAACATTGGAAGCACTTGACTCATAGCCTTGGTCATTACCATGTCGTTCCATCGGCCTAACAATTCGATTAGGCACAGGTTGTTGAGCCATAGGCATAGCATTAGAATTGACCGCCTGGCCTCCACCACTTGGAGCCATTTGACTCCTCATAGGCATCGATATGCTAGGGGGAGCTGGTAATAAAGGCACATTCTGTATCATGTTCTCTCTCCCATTAGGGTTAGCCATCGCTATCCCTTGGCCACTACTGCCATTGGCTATTGCCATATTGTTTCCCAATACTAAACCCATATTCGAATTGCCTCGAGAAGCATAGGCTGCTTGTAGTTGGGATTCCACCTCTTGTGCTCGTGTAATGGCAGTATCTATATCCCCCAAGGGGACACTACTCAACTGCAATTGAATATTAAAGTCCAAACCATGTAGGAAATATTGCAATTGGGCCGCTGCGGGGATAGGAATAGAGGTGTCCAACTTACGGAAAACCTCTTTTATTTTCTTCGCATAAGCACGAATATCCTCATGTGGTTCTTGGCGGGTCACGTTGAGTACACGCAACCAATATTGCCCACCCCTTTCAGGGGCAAACTCCCTTCGAAAAGCTCCATAAAATGAATCAATATTCAATATGGTTCCGGCTTCTAAACCATGATACCATATAGCGGCTCTTCCTTTGAGAGTCATGTTGAAGAACATCATTAAATGTCCTTCTTCTTGAATGCGACAGTTAAACATCAGCTTTTGAAACTCCCTAATGTGGAGTTCCGCATCTTCCTCAACTAGCCCATTAAAAATGGGTAGCGGGTAACCTAGAGCCGGCAAATCCGCCGTTCCTGCTAGAATTGCAAAGGCTGTGCCATGATGAGGATTGGATTTGCAATAGGAATAGGGGACGGGGGGGTTACACCTCCCGCACTTGATATAGACTGGCTTATGGAAGAAAGGGGAGCACTAGAGCTTCCACCTTCTACTAACTTACTGCATGTGGCCCCAAGACCACTAGATCCACTCCCTCGTAAGGGTTCAGCACCGCTACACTTAGGGGAATATCTCCTAAAAATTTCAGCACGTCGCCTAGCTCTTTCTTCTCTCTCTTGCTTTTGGATTTCTGCTAGACGATGCTTATCAATAAATAACGGATCAATCTCGGTATCCTTTGGCATACACTGCTAGTTGGTCCCCAGACAACCAGGATTCGAGGACCGCCACTTTTAAGCGGCTCCCGACGGCAAACGCACCACTGATGGACCTAAAAACGGGCCGGCACTGGCTCATGCACTAGCCGGGCCTCATCACTATGCACAAGACAACCCCTCGGCCTCGCGGCCAAGAGCGTCTATCAAAATCTCTGCCTTCCTAAACATTGCGTTTGTAATACGTTGTAGTCCAACTGATCCTAACCCAATATTACTCCTCAGAGGGAGTCCCTTTCACATAGCCAAAACGCTTGAATCACATACACATGGGGTTCCTCCTACGGCTGAATGCCGTCAACCCTCTGCGACTCTCCTACACCTTGGGGATTGGCACCTCAGTGCGTCACTCAACAAATAGACACATCGCACAAAAGTCGCTCAAGGTACCAAATAAGCGTGTCCAGGAGCTGGTCCTCACTGATACTTTTTAAATTCTTTTCATGCTCTATGCATTTGGTGGATGCCTAGTGCTCAAACATTTAGCAAAACAGTATTGTGCACAAGTGCAAAACCATTCTTTTAATGATTTCCAACTACTGTTCGTGCTTCGTTGCCTGGGTCTAGCACCGAGGTGATCCTCGTGCTACTAAGCTCTTAATTTTAATCATCATTCGTCCTAAATGCTATGCATGGAAATAAGCAACTTTTCCATCATCTCACACGGCATTTAGACATATTTCAACTTCTCTACCCTTCCTCGTTTAAATATTGCATCGTTGCATAGATCTATGAGGCATTTTACCATCATTTTATGTGTAAAAACCGGAAAAAGATGCACTAGAACAAGAAGGTGGAGTTGAACTGAGGAAAATCCTCATGCTTCAGTCCCCACAAACATTCACAAACATTGTTCTTAATTTTCATTAATTTCCCGCACCCAAAATGCATTTTTTCCCTATTTTTAGTGATTTTTCTCTATTTTCCTTGTATTTTTCCTTATTTTCTGCATTATTTAATTACTGAAAATTCAAAACAGGTTATGGGCTGTGGCCCTTAGTTCCTTCTTGCAACAAAAATGAAAATTTAGTTGGTGTTCCTATTTATTTTCCCATTTTTATGCCCAAAAACCATCATTTTCCCTTGATTTTCCATATTTTACGTGTTTTAGTGTATTATTTTGAGTCACAAGATGCATATTTTTTTTTATTTTCTGATTATGATCAGCAAGTACTCATGGAAAACAGCAACATAAACAATTTTTAGCCCACATGAACAACATTTTATCAATCAAAAGCCATAAAATCTCAAATTTCCTTTGAAAAAATTGAATTACCGCTTATTTGTGTGTTTCGGGTTTCATGTCCATGGCTACAAATCTGAAAAAATCAGCAGCACTTCATGCTCATGACGATCACAAGTCACCATTTCCAGCCCGTGGAGCAATCCGATCCATGCCGGACAAGCCTCCATCACTCTTTCTTCTTCCTTTTTCTTCCCACATGAATTCCCTCTTAGAGGAGAGAGAGGGAGGAGAGAGAAAGACTGATTTTCTCTCTCCCTCTACAGGCTGCCATTCCTCGCGTGAATTGGAGCGATGCGGAGCGAAGATTGAATCTTGTTGCCTGCTATGATTGAATCCATGGCTTACTTGATAGCCTGAATCTCGATTTGAGGGGGGGGGGGGGCGTTTTTTCCACGCGGGTCTGTGCACGGCATTACCTTGGGCACGATGATAAAATTAGGGGGGTGGGGAGCCAAAGGGCATCCCCCACTAGCCACACCCTTTGAGATTTCAATTTTGGCCCCTTTTTGGGCACCCCGGCCGGTTTTGGGCCAATTTCCTCATACGAGCTCCGATTGACGTGCTGTAAATTTCTGGGCGTCTGTCTCAGCATCCTGGACAGGTCTGCAGCTCCCGTATCCCGTCCCAACTAACAAAAAAATTACTAAAAATCCGGACGTGTCACTTGGGCGCCTGTCGACTGCTTGTCGCTTAAAATCGTCCTAGATCGAGCCGCCGCCTTTGACGGTGAATATTTTTCCCTTGATATTCATAATTTTTAGCTATTTTTAAGCACTTTCCGTCACCTAAATTCCGCTCTCACATCCTCCATAGCCACGCGAGAAAAGAGAAGAGAAGAGAAGAAGAGAAGATGGGGAGCTTATTCTCCACGATCCCTCACTCTCACACACTCACTCCCTCACACTCCCTCAATCCCTCACTCAAGCACAAGCAAGAAGGCAAGAAACAAGAGAAGAAGAAGAAGAAGCTTTGGCCACACACAAGAATGATCTTCTCATTCACTTTTGAACTTTATATACATGCCCTACTTTTTGGGCGATCATCCCCACTTTTTACATGGTCGGCCATTAGCCTAGGCCCTCTTTTCCTATTTCCCACCATTCTAACTTATCCCATTCCCAACTAGTGCATACAATTTGCACAGGAGTGAGCTTGGCACTCTTTTACAAGGATTCGGGAGCGCTTTCACAACTAATGGTGCACTTTTACTCTTTTCTTTTCTCGAGGCGACATTGAGGCCTTTTGGAGAGGTCGTCATTCAAATTTTTCAGGGTCTTACTTCCATCCGGGTTGCCTTTTCCTTCCTTTGTCCTGTGCCCTTTTGGTTATCTCCTTTTTCCATTTTCCCGCTCCTCTGCTCCATTTTCTCACTCCTCTGTGCTGCGGTAAACAGTAAGAGATTTACATCTGACTTAACCTTGTAAAGAAAACTTGCTAAATCAAATTCATGATAGTTAGCAATAGCTCTCTTCTCTTGCCATAGCATTCTTTCATTTGGTCTTTGAACACGCTTTGGTGCCTCTTTCTTGGCTTTTAGCTTCTTCTTTGGCAATTCCTTATCCTTCTTAGGGTTAGCTTTGCTATCAATGGCTTATGGAGGTCCACTTTCCATGTTCAGGTTAAGGACCTACATCCCCTTATCATCTTACTTAGGATTTCCCTTGACACGTTTTTCGTTGTCTTTGTCACCATCTTTACTCTTTTGACCTCTTGTATAATGACCATAGATTAGAAACTTCAGTGTCATTGACACATACAACGTCAATAAGGATGACTCCACTACCACTAGGCAACTCCTCTATAATAGCTTTCCCTTTTTGCAATATTTTTTTTGGTTCCTCATCTTATTAGAGAGAGCTAATCTTGCTCCAACACGTACTAGCTAAGTGGCCAGACTTGCTGTATATGTCATATTCAACATTTGGATAATTCCTAGGGAAATGTTGGTCGCCACACCACTTACAGTTGAATCTTGAGGGGGCGCCCTCTTCAGATCATTGACTCCCTATCAAATTCTACTGCTTCTTTAGGAAACTAATATCTATAGCTATTTGCATGTATTGTTCAGTGATCATGTTAGTATAGTGCATCATCATATCCTTAACTTTGCTAAGGACATTTCAGGCACTTGACTCATAGTTGCGATCATCTACTTGTCATTTCATTGGCCTAACCACTTGATTGGAAATTAGCTATTGATTCCTTGGAGCAACATTAGAATTTGTTGTTGGCTTCTAGCATTTGGTAGAGCTATCTAACTAACCATAAGCATAATCACACTAGGAGGAGCTGGAAAAATGGGCAGATTTTGAATCATGCTTCCTCTCCCATTGGAACTACTCATGGGTGTCCCTTGACCTCCATTTGCCAATGCCAAAGTGTTTTTAGCGCCACCTAGACTCAGATTCCAATTTTCCCTAGAGGTATAGACCACTTATAATCATGACTCTACCTCCTCTGCTTGTGTAATAGTCGTACCAATATCAGCAAGAGAAACACTACTCAATTGAACCTAGATATTAAATTCCAACCCATACAAAAAGTATTGTAGCTGAGCAATAGCTGGAATGGGAATATAAGTTTGTAACTTACGAAATACTTCCTTTAGTTTCTTTGCATAGCCTCAAACATTCTCTGAGGTTCTTGATGTGTTACATTAAGAACATGTAGCTAAAACTAACCTCCCCTTTTAGGGGCAAACTCTTCAAAAGGCCGCAAAAAATAGATTAATCATAGTTATGGTTCCAGCCTCTAGGCTATGATACCATATTGCAGCTCGTCCTTTCAAAGTCACATTAAAGAACATCATCAAGTGTCCTTCATCTTGGATTCGACAATTGAACATTAACTTTTGGAACTCATTAATATGAAGTTCTGCATCTTTCTCTAATAACCCATTAAAAATGGATAGAGAAAATCCTAAGGCTAGCAAGTCTAGCGTTCCTGGTAGGATTGGAATGGGTTGCACCATGATGACAATTGGATTTGCCAAAGGAGTTTGAATTGATAGCACTACTATCCCACTCAAAGTAGGTTGACTAACTGGAAGGGGGGAAATACTAGAACTTCCTCCTCCTCCTAACGGACTATTCGTGGAACTAGGGTTGCTAAGACCCCTCCCTTTTAGAGATATTGGACCACTATGTTGAGGAGAATATCTCCTAATGATCTCATCCCACCGTCTAGCCCATTCATCTCTTTCTTGCTTCTAAAGCTTGGCTTGACAGTCTTTTGGATCTATTTCAATGCCTTTGGGCATACACTAATAAACTAGTCCCTATAGACCAAGATTCACACTTATTAGTGGCTCCCAAAAAATGCACCACCTTTTGGGGCCTAAAATAGGCTTGATACTAGCTCTAAGGCTCTATTCGGGGCCTCTATGCTCAACCAAAACACCCCACGGCCTCACCGCCAAGAGCATCTGAAGGCTACACAATGATCTAACTTCTCATTTAAATATTTACATTTGTATAGCTTGTAGTCCAATGGATAATCCTTCCTAAAATCCTCACAAGGAGCCCCTACACATATTGGTATTATACACCACTTAAAACAAACACAAGGAGTACACCTCAACTGATTGTCGTGGCCCCTCTATGACTCTCCTACACCTCAAGGATTGGTGCCTCGAGATGCTTTATTCAAACATAAAGCATGTACAATACATAATCCTCTCTTTTAAACAATTATTCTAGGAGATAAAAGATAATCCTCACTAAACACTCCACAAAGGAACCAATTGCTAGCCCTACAACTTGGGATACCTCACCCTCTGTGTGGATCAATATTTATGAAGACAATTGCCATGCATCCAAGATGATACCATGTGTTGAATGTAATGCAACTATGAATGATTCCTAGTGCTTAATCATATTTATTCATTTAAAACAGCATTGTGATAGTGTGAAACCGTTTCTTTTCATGCTTTCATTCTAAGCGTAATTGCTGCATTGCATAAGGTTAGCACACCGAGCATGCTCGTGCTACTGAACCCTTTAATTCTCAAAATACGCGTATCTTATATGCAAAATTCATCAGAAAGAAATCAGATTCATGTGGAAAACCAGAGTTGCAGCAAGAAAAGTGTGCACAAGAGGGAGATAGGAGCTCAAAGTATAAGAACAAAATCTTGTTTACTAAGTTGCTCAAAGTACAACTTGGGTACACTCTATCTCTCACTTGATAGTGACCCATAGGATGTTTATATAGCCTCTGCCTAGCTAGGGTTAGGGTTTCCCCTCTCCTTCAAGCTATTCACACCCATCTACCCTCATACACCCTTGCTTACGATGGGTTCCTATGCCTATCTTCTAACACCCCCCCCCCCAATACCAAGGTGGCATTGAATTACAAGGCATGTAAAATGTGCCCCCCCCCAAAACAAATGGGATGCCTTTATAGATCAGGCTACAAGATTGTTTATAGGTGTAATATCTCCGCACAATAAAAGCTAGTTGGTTAGTTCGAAAGTTAGATAGTCAATTAATAAGTTAGTAAGATTACTAACTAAAGACTAACTAAGGTAAAACTAACTAATATTAATTATTAATAATTTTTATTTAATTTAAAATATTTTTATTTAGAAAAATCGAGAGTCATAAATTCGATATTTTTCTCGGATTGAAAAGGACCGTAGTCACCCTTCACGTAAATTACAACGTGAACGAGACTTATGAGTTATATTAATTACTAGGTTAATGTGTATAGTTTGGATGGTCCAAAAATATTAGATTTTGGGCAAAACTAGTATATTTTAGATATTTTAGATATTATCCTAAAAAAAGATATTGAGATTTTTAGAACTGGATGTCATTTAAAAGAAAAGACAAGTGATATTTTAGTTAGTTTGGAGATTTTATAAAAAGAAAAAAATAAAGAGAGGATTTGCGAAATCGCGCGCTCCGCGATCGCAGTACACAAGTAGTGGACAACACTTCGAACAGAGAAAAGAAGGAGTGAACTGAGAGCTTTCTAATCAAGTGTATTGGAGTTTTACCCCCCTTTTGGAGCCAATGGAACCATCAGATTTATGATCTGAGCATCAGATCACTGATCTTTCCAAGATCCCCCTCCACAAAGAGCTCCACTTCTCAACCACAAGCCCTCTTCTCTAATTCACTATAAATATGAGGCATGGGAGAGGCATAAAAAAGCATAAGGAGACCCCGAGAGGCTGTGAGAGAGAGGTAAAGAGAAGGATACCCCTCCAAGTGATTGTGAGGAAGAGCTTGAAAGAGAGCTTGAGAGAGAGAGAGAGAGAGAGAGAGAGAGAGAGAGAGAGAGAGAGAGAGAGAGAGAGAGAGAGAGAGAGAGAGAAGAGTCACCTCAAGAGGCTACAAGGAAGAGAATTAGCTCAATTCCCTCTATCTCAATCCTCGAATTAACCGTCTTCTCTTACGCTCTCCCATCTTGAATCTATTCCACCTTCTTAATCTCTTGAGTCTACTTGTGGACGATGGCCTCCAAGCGAAGAATGTCGCGTGCGGATGATAATCCTGCAACCAACAACAAGGCTTTGGGCAAAGGCATCACTGTCAATCCAACTACAGTTCTGGTCGTAAGTAATGTATTTCCAAATTGATAGATGCTTGCTTTGATTCTCATATGAGATACGTTGGGCCCCATACTATTGCACGAGTATAGGTCATGGGAAAGGATAAATTTCATCTCACCTACTCGGAAGATGGAATTGGTAAAGTTTATATATCAAAGGAAGATAATTGCACCTAGTTACATATGACTTATTTGCTGGTAGAGAAATTACAAGGAAGAATTAGTCAAGGGTTGCAAATAGCATAATTACTAAAAGAATTTGACATTGAGAATCATGAATAGAAAGTACTAGTTTAAAGTTTAGATACTTCAAAAGTACTTAGCCTAAGAGCCCAAATATTAAGAAAAACTAGATTCTAGCTCAATGCAAGGCCTATTGGAGTCTAATTACTTGAGATCATCTCGCACTTATCTTATTAAGTACTCACACGTTATGCCTATAACATGTTTGATATATGAGGATAATTTTCTAGTTGCCTCATGACTTGACTAAGAGCTAGTACAAGAAATTGATCATAAGGGTTAAAACTAGGATGTCTTGAGTTCCATTGGACAACGATGACTTTTTCCAATCCAAATCCAGGGTTGGGTTATCAATCAAGGTAAGTGACCTATAGAACTTACATCATGAATAGTGTTTGAACCCTTAACATATGCCCTAGCCAAAGGAAGGAAGTGTTAAGATCATGTTTGCATAGTATTGCTCTTAGATCCCAAGGGGACGAGCAAATATACGATGGAAATGTTATATCATCTATTCTTGCATTGGTAGGAAAGAATGCAATTGGTTTTGTTGATTGATCGAACAACATCCTAAATGCTTTTATATTCAACTGGTTGTTAGTTGTTGTTTGGATGATTATTCCAAGTGCTTGTGATTTATGGTAAATGCATGGCAAGGGTCTGTGATGACAAGTCGCCATGGGAATAAATGAATATTTTCTTGGAAAATGATATTAGGCTGAATGCCTTGTTTATGCTTGATTCTTAAAGGATTTAATTAAGGAAGGATATATTGTACGGGTGGATTACCTCCATGATCACACCGCGTATTAACCCGAGAGGGCACTGCTCGATTCATGGGCCGAAGGTCGAGCGGTGAAAAGGCCAACCACGGGAATGATGTTTCACTCCTAGATAGCTTGCGGGTCAGTTGGAGCTCTGGACACCCCTTGCTAGGTCTAGAATGGAGTTGAAGACCTCCGTGGCCCCCAACATCTGGGCATGTTGGGAGATCCTATTCTAGATAAAGGATTGAGTTTGTGGTGCCATGTGAATTGGACCAATTACTTCAGCAGGGTAGAAGGGATACTTCTGTTGGACAGAAGCGATACATAATTTCTCCTGTATGGGTGGGAGACAAAGATTAACTTGAAGATAAGTTAAGGAACTTGTTTGAACTTGTTTGTCAATAGATTGCTTTGCTCTGTTTTCGTGTCTGTGCTATAAGTTATGCGAATGAACCATGTTCCCCAAAAGGCTTAATTAATGAAGCTGATTTTAAGTGTCACACATAAATGTGGTAGGACCTAATTAGAAAACTAAAGCTATTAAGGGAAGCGGGTGGGCGAAACCCCCGACGGGTCCGTCCTACAACAGGGTGGTCCCAGAGAACTGGGAGGCTTCTCATAAGTTTTTATCGTCATTCGACCTTTAGGTATTGTTAGGTTAGAACCCGATTCATGTCGTTTTAGGGGACCGGAATGGGACTATGCCCTATGGGCAGAGAGGTTGAGCAGTGCATCCCTCTCGTTTCCCATTTTCTTTGAACCAAGTGCGGCATGGGTCTACTTCGAATTGGGTATCTTTGCGTAAAGTAGGATGTCCAAAACCTGATGCTAGAATGCTAACAGGAGACCTTGACAACTAGGAACCCAAATTTCAGGTCGATCCTAGTGGGTTCGGTCGTGAACGTTTCGTTGCGAGGCGGATTCAGGAAACCCTAGGCGACAAAACTCAAAACATTCCCTCGGAGTGTCGGGCAGCGACGCTTAGATTTGTTTCTCGATAGATTGCTAAAAGAGTGCCTGGAATGCCGATGGGCGGGCACCTCACAATAGGTAGATGGTTTAGAGACTCAAAAAAGTTGATCATTAGATGGATTGGAGGCATAGTTGGCAACCAGTTCTTTGGGTACTTCAGGAATGTTGGGGCATTTACAAGTGATATGCCCTGTCTTCTTGCATTTCTTACATTTCATTTTTTCGGGATTCTTCTTCCAATAGTTGTTTACAATATGCCCTTTTTCTTACAAAAAAAACATTTAGTGAGAACTGTATGTACCAAAACTTGATCACAGGAAGTTGATCACGGGAACTTGATCAGGGGAACTGTATGTACCAAAACTTGATCACGGGAAGTTGAAGATGCCTGACTAGTGCTGCCTTCTTTGTGGTTCCTCTTTTCTTCATCCAAATAGGATTGGATGGTACTTGCCAAGGTAGGATTTGGAATGTTGGTAAGAGTGGTTACAAGGGTAGGAAACACCTTTTTTTACAGCTTTTAGGAGAATAGCAATAGCATCCTCTTCATGGATTGGAACCTGTACTGAGGCAAGCTATGCCATGAGTCCCTTCATGTGAGAAATGAATTTCTCCGTCTTCTTGTGATCTATATTCTAAGCTAAAGAATTCAATTTTAAGGAAGATTTTAGTATTTTTACCAGTGGCTCCATAGAGCTTTTCAAGCTCATCCCATTTTTCTTTAGCAATATTTAGTTGATCAACATGATGAATCAAGGACTCATCTAAGTGTAACATTATGATTTCTTGGGCACGTTGGTCATCCTCTACATCAACCAGATTTGTAGAGTTTACAACTCTAGTGCCTTGAATGAGAGGCCAATACCCTCTCTCCATCATCTTGCACTTGATAAGTACCTACCATGGGTGGAAATCTTTGCCATCAAATTTATGAATTTGAGGGTGGACATCAGCATAGGTTGTGTCCATTGGGAAGGTCTTACCACTTGCTAAGACAAGGGCAGTGTCTTGTCCCTTACAAACTTGCCAATGAATGTGGAAGCAAATCAAGAACACCCTTACAAACAATTGATATTCAAAATTGCAATGAAGATAAAGGCTAAAAATCATACATATGTAGTACTTCAAAATATGACTTTGGTGGTCGTTTCTTATGTGCAATCTTCTTCCGAGTTTTAACGGTCTTTTTAGGCTTCAATGATGTGAACCTGGACTGGACTTCTGGCTCCTCCTTATGGTATGGTTTAGTTGATGAACCTTGTGTTGGACAAGGATGGTCTATGATCTCAATGCTTGTTGCTAATGATTCCAAGAAGAGTACAACATCACTCATCTTATTTACCAAGGTATTTTGAAAGAAACCACACATGATATGAGTTTAAGATAGGATGGTCTATGTGTTTATAGTTGTACACATAGCCTTACAAAATGAAGTAGAGCACTTAATGGTTTTAATTTTTTGATGAAAAAACCTTAGATTGAGTAAATACCATCAGAAAATGATTGAGCAATATGTTTTAGTGCTTACAAGCACTCATCTCAAATTTTGTGCCACTTGAGATGTAAGATGTGAAGTATTTGCTAGATTAAAAGGACCCACCAAGTGTAAGAGCATTGAAATGAAGCTTTCACACCTTCAACCAACTTTGGAGAGGATTATTCAGTGATTACAATCACTGTTAGTGTTCAAACATTGAAAATTTTGAAGGATGAAAAAGCTTGAAGCTTCCTGGCTATGGCTTCCAGAAAACTAACAGTTAGGGTTTGGTTGATTGCAGCCAATACAAGAAGAATTTCAGCAAACCCTCTTAGAGGGAGATAGCTCACTGGGGGGGCTTTAAAAACCCTATGGTGGCCAAGGAGATTCCGCCTCTTGTTGACTGCGCCATGCCTGGAAATGTCACGTTACCCAAAATTGTGCCATTTTCAAGAGTTGAGCAATGATGCCCTTCACGTCAACCAATCCTTGTGTCTAATGTGCCATGATGAAGTGTTGTGTTGGAAAAGAAGTTCTCAGTTGAAGCCAGGAGCTGAAATGCTCTCCTTTGGCTTCCCCAAGTCCTCCAAGGTCAGGGGGTCAAGTTGGCTATGGAGTTTGAAGGTCCAAGATGAGGGAAATGAAGATTTTCTTGTGCACTTAGTGAGACTGAGGCTTGAGGAAGCTGAAAGGATCAGAGGAGGCTCTAATACCATGTGGAAAACTAGAGTTGCAACAAGAAAAGTGTGCACAAGAGGGAGATAGGAGCTCAAAATACAAGAACAAAATCTTGTTTACTAAGTTGCTCAAGGTACAGCTTGGGTACACTCTATCTCTCACTTGATAGTGACCCATAGGCCATTTATATAGCCTCTGCCTAGCTAGGGTTACGGTTTTCCCTATCCTTCAGGCTATTCACACCCATCTTCCCTCATACACCCTTGCTTATGATGGGTTCCTATGCCTATCTTCAAACAATTCAGCATATAATCAGCACTTCTTACCCCATGCTCTCCCTGTACCGTTTAGGGTTGTGCATTTGATAGTAGGTTTAGAGAGTGTTTTGATGTATTTTTCTTCAAAAAAACCCAATAAATACTCACTTTAACATAAAGATAGGGCTAAACTAAGGCTAAACCTCATGTCTCACTCCTACCATATATCCACATGTATATATATTATTTTTCTCTGTTTTTTAAGCACAAAAAGTCTATTTTTTCTCCATTTTCTCTATTTTTCTATTTATTTATCAATAAATATTGATATTTCTTGATTTTATTATGTGACTCAATTAAACTTGTTGAGAATTATTTTCGTTCCTCATTTCATCCCATGAGAATACCATTAACACATCAAAACCCCCAAAATCCATGATTTACCCTAAAACCGTAGTTTTGAGAGTTTTACGTGTTTATAGAAAAATCAATAGATGATTGATTCTTTATGATTTTCTTAATGTTTCTCATAAAACAAATCATTGACAACCAAGAGCAACCGTTTTCAGCCATTTGCAATCAAGATCTGTCATAAAATGATGAAATTTATTACTTACTCATAGAATCATGCTTTATCTCATACATATGTCATATTTGGAAGGTCGCTAATGCTCATTAACATCCACTAATACTTCTCCAAACATTGATCTATACTCCATCATGTCTTAGCATCATCTCCCACAATTGAAATCTCTCAAATTAGCCAACCCTCTTCTCTCATAAAGTAAGGCATGAAAACAGGCACTAACAGGAGAGGGAGAGAGAGGAGAGAGAAATACTAAAATTGCATCTTTTCATTCATGGCTCTGTTTCTTGTGAGATATCAAGTAATCTAAAGCAAAAAAATGGCGGATCTCATGCCTCTCTTCATTCCTGTTGCTTCTTCTGATGGTTGTAGAATGCCCAAAATCATCAGATCGATGGGGCATAGCTCAGAGCTCCCAATCATCAAGTTTTTGAGTTCTTAAGATTTAAAAATTATTTATAAAATAACTCCTTCACATCTTGCATGTCACATTGTTTAGCAAGTGGTTTTGTCTCTGTTGAGGGTGCAAATGGCCTCAAAATCGTGATTCGACTAGATGGCTAGCTTCGTAGCATTGAAATCTATTAAGCTAGCCTTCGTCGCACTCTTTTTTGGCTCTGGATCATGTGGCTACTTTAGAATGCAAAAGCTTTCAGGGATTAAATGGGGAGTCAAATGGACTTTGATCAATGAATGGAGACTTGCATTGGATTTGTGGCATCAAAATCCACTTGGGAAAACTCCAGCTCATCAATCTGCAACCGTTTCATTTTCCATGAAAACTTGATCTTTCATGCCTCTTGGGGTATATAGGGCTCCAAAAAACTTCTCTCAAAGTACAAACATGATGACACCTCTAGATGTCTCACCCATTAAATGAATGGCTATCCTCACTAGGAGGGGGGCTAGTTTTCAATCCATCAATCCCAATTTTTGGCAAGTCGCTAATATGATGATATTGATTGCTACAAGTAGGACATTTGGGATGATTTGGTACTTTCATCAAACAAAAATCACTAGAATGGTAGATTAGATAGGGGGCATGTTGGGATGGGGATCTTCCAAGTTGTTTCCTTTAAATCATGGACCATCATGGCTGCTACTTCTAGCTTAGCCAATATCAAGTGCTTGGGTTGAATCTTTTTAGGAGGTAATCCTTGAAAGCCACGACCAAATTTAGGAGATCACCTAGTGAAACAATAATATTGAGAGGTCTCCATCTAGTTGATGCTTCGGATGAGTCTGGAATAGCCAAAGTACTTAGCACGTTCCCTTTTACTACTTCGGATTTGGTTTCATTCCGTTGACTTCTACTATCTTTGAGATTAACATTCGGGGTTTTACTCTACCTTTGTCCAGGATGATCTTTCAAATTTATCTTGTGAGCTTTTATAGTCTTGGCATCCAAATTTTGACTTTTTTGCTTGCCAAGATGAGCTTCTAGCTACTTTCCTATTTGAACTCCAGGGAAACTGCCCAGGTTCTTCACTCCACTTGGTAGGATCTTCTTGCACAACATGTTTATTTTCCCCCTATGTTAGGTTTGCTATTTTAACTTTCTTAACTTTGGATTTATAATCAAGTTGGGGGTTGGGTTTTCCCATGTTAGGTGGGGATGAGTCTTCATAGACTGTTGCATTTCCTAATTGGGTGGGATATGCTGAGTAGATTGTGGCTGGTTTGAGTTGCCTGGCCAATTGTAGGATTTAACATCCAGATTCAAGCACACGGCCAAATGTTGCATGGGTTGGCTCTCACTTGCAGTCCATCCTACCACCTACTGGGCGGTAGACTTTCTCTTGCTCGGTCCATAAAGTGCCTATGGATTGCAAAGTGACATCCTTATAGGTTCTGCTATATTGAGTAATCAGATGCACCTCCAGTTTGGACAATTTCTTGATCTCCACTATGTTAGCACTAGGCATATGTGCTGGGCGTGGTCCCTATCTTTTCTATGTATCATAGGCTTGGGTGCCTAGACACTCAGATCGCCAATGTCCTTTCTACATACAAAAGCATCAATGTTTAGAAAATGGCCAAAAATGCCATCAACCTCTTCCACCTCTACCACACACGCCATGGCCATTGTCGGGTCGCTCCGAGTCCTAATTTGTATATACTATAGTTGGGGTAAGAACAAATTGGCCTGGAGGTTTTTCCATTGGTCGAAAGTGTTTGCTCCAGTCCCTTGCCATCCTCCAAGACATGCCATCTGGTGCCTACCATTGTACCAACTATACTCAATTTTGTGTGACCATGTTGCAAATATTGCCAATGTTCTTTGGTTTAGACTGCATTTAGCCTAAACATGCCCAGGATTGTTGCATTGTGTGCACTAGAGGCTTTTGACATCATTATTCCTGGTGTTTTCCACTATTTTATTTCCTTTGTCCTTCTTAAGCTTAGGTTGCTTTTTTTCTTCCTTCTGTTTGGAGTCAGATTCTGCACTACTAAATTCTACTTCTAGATCAAAATAAAAATAGATTCATTGCTCTCATCATGTCGATGTTTTGGGATGGACTTACTATATTTCTTCCTTTTCCAAAATCTTCATTTGATAGGAATTGCTCTAACTGAAGAGCTTTCTTATAAAAATGCTTCAATGCTATTACATGATAGATCATTGGAAGTGAATGCTTTTCAAAATAGGTTTAATGAAACCTTAAACATAAAGGGAGTTCAACATTTCATATTTTGGCCAAGCATTGGGATCAATGCGACTATTCAAATATTATGAACTTGGCAGTATACATCTGGACAGATCTGTGACCTTGCTTAAGGTGACAGATTCTTTCAAGTTTCTACACATCTTTTTGGTCTAGTTGAAATTGGATACAGAAGGCATTTAGTGCTTCGTTCCATTATGGCCAGCCATGTTCTACTGCTAGCCAAGTTGCAACATTTTTCTGCACCAAGGATTTGAATACAACATTCTTGTGGCCTTCATTGACCTAGCCAAGATAGTTGACCATGTATGCCACATCGAACTGTCGAATAAAAGAATCCAAATCTTCATTAGAAGATCTCAATAACTTGTGGATGGATAAGCTAGGTTGGTGTGCCATTGAGATTGGAAGGGTGGAGTCGGAACTATTTTTGAGGGACCTCCACAAAATAGATGACGAGTGTACTCAAAACCGATAGAGGCAAACATTGACATCACTTTCAATAGTCAACATCAGAGTAGCAGAGCAAGGCATAATCATAGCAAAGATATCAAACACTAAATGTACTCAAAGGTCAATCAAAAATATATTAGTAAAGTAAGGACAATACAACTATCAGAGATCGATATGGTCACAACACAGACTTTGGGAACAACTAGTGTAAGATCATAAGTACTAAACAACTATAGGATACAAGACCAAGGTAGTACTACCAAATGTAGTGATTGTAGATAGTACAATATATGCTCTGCTAAAATAGAGAGCACTCAAGATTCTAGTCATCAAGAGAGACTAGCAGAAAGAACTTGATACTTGATACCTAAGGCTATGTGTATGCTTGAAAAACAACAACAATGATTTGCTCTCCCTTCCTTTATATATAGGCTACTACTTTGTAGCAACATTCTCTTCATCTATGTGCCATGCTAGTTACCACCCATCGCCTCATCAATGCACCACTAGTGGCTCCTCACTTTAAAGGCTGTTAATTCATGTCGCCTTTAACAAAGCACCCCAATTCCATTCTTTAAATGATTTGGCCTACTCAAGCATGGCATTTTTCTCTAGTAACTCTAGAGCCTCAACATTATTTCCTTCAATGTAGTCCCAATAACCATTATCTATAAGGACACTGGTCAATTTGAACTTTCAAGCATGGAAATTATGCTTGTCAATATTGTCACTAACAATCTGATTAAATTCCTCAAGCATTATGTAGTAAAACCCAAAAATCTACTTTTATCAACAACCTGCTAATTCAAGTAAACTATCACATGTACTAAACTTAGTACATAAGCATATCTTGAGCAACACCTATAATAGTTGATAGTATCCAAACACTATCTGCCACACCCAACACCTATAACCTATTTGTGAAATGACAAGGTTTGCACAATTTATACCTTACCAAATTTGCACATGAATAGCCTCTAACTCATGAATGGAGTTCACAACACACTCAAAATGGGAATCTGGCTACGTAGGGTTTCAAATTAGAGGTAAGATCAAAGGTATGTTTCTGCTTGGAGATTGTAAGCTTTTGAAGCTACTCATCAATCAAAGATTATATGAGAGAGATCTCCACAAGTGTACTCCATAATAGGGCTTCCTTGTAGATATTGTGCTTGTAGCTCACAACTCCTTGCTTGAACGCTTCTCTGATACCATGAAAAGATGGGGGGAGAGAAGAAGCTTGAGCTCTTGCAAGACACAAAACATAGAGAGAATGCACACAAGATAGGAAGCTACAAATTTGAGTCTTTCTTCTTCTTCTTTTCCACTATAATGGTCTACCAAGAATAAAAGGGAATACAACATACATAATGTACAAGTGGTATATAGTGTGAACACACTAAGTAGAAAGATGATCGGATAGATATCTTGTAACTTAGATAGGTGGACTCATTGAAGTCTAGTTATAAAGTATCACTAGAATGACATACTGATATAGGTACTAACCACATTAGTGAGATGAATGCAAAAACGGTCATCTAGATAGATGTTTCAAGTCGCATTGAGCTTGACATCTCAACAAGGGGAGTAACTCTTCCACATACTCTACTAAGGTGTCAATGAAGGGCTTTAATTGGTTGATATGAAACACATTGTGAATCTTAGTTGAGGAAGGGAGTTCCAAGCAATAAGCTAAGTCACTACCCTTTTAAGATCATGTATGGCCCATAGAACCTGTGAGCCGACTTATTGCTAATGTCATCCTTAAGAGTAAAGTAATAGGACTTTGGCACCCTCAAAAGAACCAACTCTCCTTGTTGCAGCTCCATATGCATCTTCTTTTAATTTGCATAGAGCTTCGTGCAGTTTTGGGCTTTTTTAATATTCACCTTACATTACTGAAGTGGTGCATGCAAGTGCTCTACTCTAGTTTGGTGCCCATAGAGTTGAAAACCGCCTACCAAAAGTTGCTCATAAACTTAGTATCCATGTCATGCACTATGACTTGTAGTAATTCATGCAATTTAGACACATTCTCCATAAATTAGCTTGCTACTTGAGGCGTTGTATACTGAGTCTTTGTGGAAATAAAGAGAGTTTCTTTGGTGAGTTTTTCTACCACCACATATGCTATTCTATCCTTTCTTGATTGTGGGTAGGCCCATGATAGGGTCCATAGTAATATGCATCCATTTCCCTTAAGGGATAGGCAAGGGCTACAATACACTAGCTAGTTTAAGAGTGATGTCATTGTTCTATTAGCATGGAATGCAGTAAGAGACAATGTCTTTGACATCCCTCCATAGACCCTTTGAGTAAAAACTTGGGAAATTTTATCATATGTCTTGAAAACACCCAGGTGACTAGCAGTAGGGCAAGAATGCATCTCGTTTTTCATGATCTTCCATGCGAAGGAAGAAATGTGGGGGAATGACAATGTTGCCATGGGACTTATGATTCCATTTGTAAGCTGATACTAGGAGTCCTCTTCCATAACCCCATGTTGTATTTTTAAAATATGTCTTTTAATTTTTCATTTAGCAAATAGGGATCCTAGAACTCCTCAATCCAATCACTATGTAGTTCTGATGTGAGAGATGTTAAAATCATAATTAAGTAATTGAAGACTATGTAGTCACTCTTTACTCTAAATCAATTTCCATAGAGATAATGGTGTCACTTCTTAACTGCATGAATGATAGCTAACATCTCCTAGTCATAAATATTTACTTGCATTTCCTTTTCATCAAGCTTGCAACTCTCAAATGAAAATACACCATGTTTCTATAATAAAATAACACCTATAGCACTTCCACTAACATTACACTGGATGGAAAACTCCTTTGAGAGGTCAGGGCAGCATACTAGGATGGGGGCTAAAGTGAGAATTTCTTTCAATTGATTGAAGTTGTGATTAGTTATGGGATCCCCAAAAAATACTTATTTCTTCAATCTTTATGTCAAGGGTGTTGCAATGGTTGCATAATGCTTTATGAATCTTTGATAAAGTTATAAGAGACCAAGAAAACTATGCAAGGAAGTGGCATTTGAGGGGTGGGAAAGCCTTTACACATTGCACCTTTTTGTGGTCATCCTATATCCCATTTTCACTCACAATGTGGCCCAAGTACTCTAGTTATATGTGCACTTATAGACACTTTCTCTCCTTAATAGACAATCTACTCTTTAAAGATCTCAAATACCCTTCTATAAGTGCTCTTCTAATGACTTGCTATAAATAAGAATATCATCAAAGAATACATTCACAAACTTGAAAAGAAAAGGGTGCAAAATTTTATTCATAAAGCTTTGGAAAGTGGCTGAGGCATTTGTTATGCCAAATGACATCACAAGGAAATGATCAAGCCCACATTCATTCCTAAATGCTATATTTATCTCATCGCACTCTCTCACATGAATTTAATAATATCCACGTCATATATTTATCTTTATAAAGTACTTTGCCCCTTTCAACTCATCAAGCAAGTCATTAATCCTAGGAACGGGTTACCGATTCTTGACTATGATTTTATTGAAGTCTCTATAGTCAATGCACATTCTAAAAGAACCATCCTTCATCTTGATTATTAGGAGTGGGGATGTATAAGGAGAAGAACTCATCTCAATAAACCCCATCTCAAGAAACTCCTTGACTACTTTGCAACTTCTTCACACTCACATTTTGAGAGCCTATAAGGTGGCCTATTCATTGGGTTAGAATGAGGCTCTACATCAATGGTGTGATCCACCTACATCTTAGGAGGGAGGGCTATAGGAATTTGAAACAAATCCTCATACTCTATTGACAAAGTTTGATCTATGACTTCCTTATTCAAGTGCAAGATAAAAATCTATGAGTGTTTTTTTAATTTCCTCTCAAGTTTCTTCGTTGTAATAAGCTAAAAATATGCATTATCACAAACCCCCTCTAAGCGTATGAGATTCCCTTCTATGATAACTTCATATGTATAAGAGAAGTCCATAGCAATCTTGCCTAAGTGTTTCAACTAAATTCATAGTCCAATACAACATCAATGGGGCCCATTTCTAGTGCAATCAAATCAACAAATGCCACATAATTCTTAGCCAAACATAGGGGTACCTTAGCACATATTTGAGTGCTAATTTTCGCATCACCATTAGCCCCTTGTACCTTGATGGGATATTGTAATTCCATGGGAAAGAATTGTAGCCTATGAATGATTAATTTATTTGCAAAACTATGGGTAACCACTATCCACTAAAATGAAAACATTCTTTCCATTGATTTTCCCTTAAATACATAGTGTGCTAGGGCTTTAAGATCTTATCCATCCATCCAAGGATATGGAGAACATGGAAGTGGCAGCATGTGAGGCTGTAATAAAAGTAATCCCACTAGGGTCACAAGGCAAACATCCACCTAGGTCAAAAGGAAAGCCATCAGATAGGTCATAGAATTGCTCTTGTAAATCTTCATCATACTCATCATTTTCACAATGTACCATGGCATTCATAGCATTTGGGTTCTCTTCCTCATTTTTCCAGACTTCCATGACATACATCCTATGAAGCTTAACCTTGGCTATTTTACAAGGGCGTTTAGAGGCATGATCTATAGTACACTATCCCCGCACTTGAAACATAGACCTTTTTCTTTATTTTCTTTACTGCATCCAATGGAATAAACTTTTGACCACTTTGTCCACCCAAAATTGGGGCATCTCTTGGCCTATCTTCAACATACTTACTATCTCCTCTTGGGATGAATCTTGTCCTCCCAAAATGTTGGGTGTTGGATAGTAAGTGGACCAAATGTTGAGGAGGTAGGAGATGCATGTGAAAGAGTCACGAGTCTATTTGTTATCATCTACCAACAACTGAGAAATGTAACGTGCCTAGGTCACGACACATTTTAGTAGTCCATCGGGAGTTCGATCTAAAAGATGCCACCTAGCACTCCCATGGAATGTAACACGATTTGTTGGTTAGCGACTCCCGAGTCTACTCCGCAACTAAGCGTATCGGTCAACCCTATTAGGATCAACCTGAATCTTTCTAAGTTTCCAATGGTCAAGTCATTCTACATCCTTCTAGCGTCGGGGTCTTCAGATGGTCTACTTTGCGTAGAGCATATAAACCAAGACAGACTCATATTACACTTGGTTCAAAGAGAATGGGAAATGAGAGG